>NW_024044459.1:38584686-38681048 GCF_014851395.1 Micropterus salmoides | reverse complement strand
TTTATCCAAAGCGACTTACATTGAGGAACAACATAGAAGCATCAACAGAGCATCAACTACGGATCTACAACTGACAACACATAAGAGCTCATAGTTCAATCACATCAATGGGGTAAATACCGAGGAAGAAGTAAGAGTTAACAAAAAGTGCAATCAAACAAGATCATTGTAGGGATAGAAGAAGAAGAGCACAGGAAGTGCATGTTAGGAGTTAGAGGTGTTATCAGAGGAAGGGTTCTCGGAAGAGATGATTATCAAGAGCTTCTTGAAGTTAGAGAGGGACGCTCCTGCCTGATGGCGTGTGGTAGCTCGATCCACCATCATGGTGTCACAGATGAGAACAGGACTGGGATTGCTTTGTGTGAAGGGATGGCGAGCAGGCGGCGTTCGTTGGAGGAGCGTAGCGGCCGAGAAGGAACGTAAGTTTGTATTATGGAGTTTTCGTAGATGGTGCAGACCCAGTAGTCACTCTGTATGCAGCATTAGGGACTTGAATTTGATTCTGGAGGCCACGGGGAGCCAGTGGAGGTCACTGAGTAATGGAGGGACATGAGTCCTTTTGGGCTGATCAAAAACCAGACGCGCTGCTGCGTTCTGAACCATTTGTAAGGGTTTCACCGCACAAGCTGGAAGACCTGCAAAGAAGGCATTACAATAGTCGATGCGAGAGATAACCATGGCCTGTACCAGAAGCTGGGTGGCGTACTGAGTGAGGTAGGGCCTGATTTTCCTTATGTTGTACAGAGCAAAGCGGCACGACCGAGAGACAGCAGCAACATGGTCTGAAAAGGACAGCCAAGTTTCTCCACCCTGGTTGGAGTGATGGTTGCGGAGTCAATTTGTAGTGTGATGTTATGGTGGATAGATTGCTTGACCAAGAGTTCAGGTTTAGTTGAAGGTGGCGAGACTTCATCCATGCAGATATGTCTGATAGACAGTCCGTGATCCACGCCGAAACAGTGGGATCGCCTGGCGGGAAGGATAAGTAGAGTTGCGTGTCGTCTGTGTAGCAGTGGTAAGAGAAGCCGTGCGAGCGAATGATCAGCCCCAGTGAGGTGGTGTAAATTGAGAAGAGAAGGGGCCCAAGCACTGAGCCTTGGGGCCCCCTGTGGAGAGGCAGGGGGAGGAGGATAATTGTCCTTGCCACAAAACATTGATGCAGTTAGCATGTACTGATGCGCTCCGCTGACAGACCCTTTAAAGATGAGTTTTGTGTACTGACAGATGATATTTAACATGTGATCAAACCATCAACAACAGAACAGCTCAAACACAAGTGATCACTGAGTGACAGCATGAACAGACGGAGCCACCGCATCTAAACCAATCAGATTTCACCTTCATCTTTGATCCGCCTCTGAACTTTCTGATTGGAGATTAGGCGTTTTCTCTCTAGTCTGAAGCAAAGGAGTCCGACATCTGTAACCTGCGTGATGACACGGTGTTTTGATGTAGCATCCAATAGGTGGTGATGGCGCATAGATAAGATGCTTGCCTTTGGTGTGGTGTGGTCTCCTCTGTGACCATCCACCATTGTGTCCCTGAGCAAGACACTTAACCCCTAGTTGCACCAGAGGCGTGCGACCTCTGACATGTACAGCAATTGTAAGTCGCTTTGGATAAAAGCATCAACTAAATGTAATGTAAATGTAATAGAGAGCCTAAGCCCCGCCCCTTCTGGTGGACCACCATGGGACTTATATTGTGTGAGACAAGAGATGTAGCTCATTGAACGGGTTTCACACAAAACCACATGTAACTTTACTGTTTTACGACAAACTACAACTTTCTTGATGAAAGAAAATTATTTTAAAGTGACAAACATCATGTGTGTGATTCAGCGCTCAGCTCATACAAGTTTTCTCTCGCCGTTGACTACCGTACATATTATTACTGAAATAAGATCCCATGGGCCGAAAGTGGAAGCAAGTGACTCAGGCTCTCTATCCGATCCAACGCTATGATTAGTCAATGATGGCATTCATCAGCCAATCAGTGTTCAGCACAAGCATTTCAATGTTAGAAACACAAACTGTTACAGAGGTTTGCTGGACACTGAAGCACTCTCCTTCTCTCTCCTCCTCCTGCTCTCCTCCTCCTCCCCTCTCTTCTCTCCTCTCTCCCCTCTCCTCCTCCTGCTCCTCCTCCCCTCTCTTCTCTCCTCCTCCTGCTCTCCCCTCCTCCTCCCCTCTCTTCTCTCCTCTCTCCCCTCTCCTCCTCCTGCTCCTCCTCCTCCTCCCTCTCTTCTCTCCTCCTTCTCCTCTCCTCCTCCTGTCTCCTCTCTCTTCTCTCCTCTCTCCCCTGCTCCCCTCTCTTCTCTCCTCTCTCCCCTCTCCTCCTCCTGCTCCTCCTCCTCCCCTCTCTTCTCTCCTCTCTCCCCTCTCTTCTCTCCTCCTTCTCTTCTCCTCCTCCTGTCTCCCCTCTCTTCTCTCCTCTCTCCCCTCTTCTCCTCCTCCTCCTCTCCTGCTCCTCCTCTTCAGGGGTTTCTGTCCCGGAGGCTGAAACAGTCTCTCCGTCGTACCCGATCTCAGCCAAAACTGTCTCGACCGAGCAGCGTTAAGGCCGACCTGATCAACACTGCTGACACCAGGTAACTCAGATCCAGACTGAATGGTCCCTCCTGGATCCAGGTCTCTGGGGTAAGCTCGGGTCCTATCATCCAGCTGCTCACTGACAGAGATTCTGTTTTTAGTTCTGGACCAATCCAAAAAGGACCCACGTCTTTCAACACAGGTACCCGGCTGTCCCTCTTGGAACGGACTGACCCTCTGGAACTGGATGCAGATCGAGGTGTAGGGTTCTAGTGGTCTGGTGTGTCATGGGGGCAGCAGGTGCAGGTAGAGGCTTTTGATTGTTGAGAGTCACCTCTTGTGGGGGAGCAGGACTAAGCCACTGCTCCACTCCCCATCAGGGGTTCTGGACTTGTTGGGAGGATGAGAGTCCTGAACTAACGGGCCCCAGCAGAGACCTATGAGGGGTGGCCTTCATGAGACTCTGTGTCACTGGGGTTACGCTCCAACTGTGTCCTGAGATCAGATCTGAGTATCTGGTCTAGTTGTAGTCTCTGCAGAGGACTTACCTGGAGCTGAGGGACTTAAGCTCTCCTCCTCGCTGCATCCTGTACCAGGTCTGGGTTCATGTTCAAATCCTTTGTTGCTTCTTTGATTCAAAATTCATAATATAAAGATTAAGAATTGTTTTCACCTCCTGAAGGAGTCCACGTTCAGGGTTTCTGCGGGCTCTTAAAAAGTCTTAAATTCAATGAAGTTTGTGTTTTGGGTTGTAGTTTTTCTTCATAGTCCAAATGTAATTCGCTGTGTTACAAAGACCAGCATTCAGCTCGGCACGAGTCTCTTTCAGATTGTAACACAGATCTATTCTTCAGCTGTGGGGCAACCAAAATCTGCTCAGGATTTCCCTGCTTATTATTCACAGATGTGATAACAGTGTTCCAACATTATGTGGAATGGCTTTTTTCTTTACAGGAAAACAAACATTTTTTTGGGGGGGGGTGACCCCCAAAGCCCCAACACAAAAAATACCATCTTAATTTTTTACATTATACCGCCTGTGAAAGCAGGTTTTAATCCCCACGGACGTTATTTGTTTTATTTCTAAAGACACAGAACTCGACTTTTTGCTGGATTTTTCCGGGTGTGATCCTTTTTCACGGCAGCAGGAGCGCCGCATACCAGCCTGTAAATTACGTAGCTTCTTAACGTCATCGTCCATCCCGGTGTTTCATTGTAGACATCACCCGACCCTAATCTGAATACATTTATTTACTCTTTTGATGTCGTGATAGAGGTCCCTGACCCTGACCTTTCTCAGGGTCTCGTTCACCAGTGGGGGTCAGCAGTGATGTGGACTGACCTTGAAGGTGAAGTTC
Source organism: Micropterus salmoides (assembly GCF_014851395.1). NCBI lineage: Eukaryota > Metazoa > Chordata > Actinopteri > Centrarchiformes > Centrarchidae > Micropterus > Micropterus salmoides. Next base: position 38,677,159 of record NW_024044459.1, on the reverse strand, counting down.
TGGATCCACCAGTGGATCAGGTCCTCAGCTGTGGTCCTGGTCTCTGGGCACTGAGACAAAGAATGAGCTGTTGGATCCAAGCAGCTGAAATGAGTTTCCCCTGCAGGGCTCAGCCTCAGAGACAAGGAGGTCTGACACCAGAGGAGAACCGCTGCTCCTTCACCACTCGCTGGTCGTAATGTTATGGCCGCAAATACAGGCCTGGACCGCTGTGTGTTCTGACCCCTTTCTATCAGAACCAGCATCAGCTTCTTCAGCACTTTCACCTTCAGCAGCTCGTCTGCTGGATTGGACCACACGGGCCGGCCTTCGCCCCCCATGACCCTGTCCCGGTTCACAGATTTGACTTCCTTGGACCCCTTCTGAGAGGTTCTGACCCCTGCAGACCGGTTTGGAGAGATTCTGACCCAGTTCTCGAGCCATCACAGTTTGGATCTTGTCAGAGTTGCTCAGATCCTCACGCTGCCCATTGGTCCTGCTGGTTTTATGTCCCGGTGACCAATGAAGGTGCAGCTCATTCATTCAGAGAGAGACCTGATCCTGTTAGTCCCAGATACCTGCTCTGTGAACCAGATGGCTGCAGAGTGGCGGGACTTGCCTAAATGGACTTTGAAATTTCCCATCAGGCCTGGGGAGACCCCAGGATCCTCCAGGAGGAGCTGGAGGAGGTCTGGTAAACAAGTCTAATGTGATGCAGGACTTGTAAACCAGTCCAACATGTCTGCAGAGGACAGGAACTAGTGAAGTACACCGTCCTCCCAGTATCAGATAAACCCCGAGGCTGGAGTCATTCAGTGTGAGGAGGGCTGTGATTGGATTACTGGATGGTTGTTGACAGGTGGGCGTCGGTCTCACTGAGGTTAAATCTGCTGGTGAAGACGGCGGCGAAGGTTCACCATGACTAACACTCATGATGACTGACAGAGGAGGAGAGGAGGCGAGGAGAGGAGGCGAGGAGAGGAATTAGGGCAGCCTCACTGCAGGGGAGGGGCCACTGCTGACAGAGAGGGTGGGCGAGTCACATAGAGACCCACAGAGAGAGAGAGAGAGCTGTGGCTGCTGGTGTAGCATCAGCAAGCTAACAGACAGACAGACCAAACAGCGTCAGGATCAGCAGGTTCTCCATCTTTCTTCCTCTCTCCTCCTCCTCCTCCTGTTTGCTACTGAAGGAGAAATGGATGCATAAGCCCCCTCTCCTCCTCCTCCTCCTCCTCCTCAGGATGCTCAGTGAGTATCTGCCCTGATCCTCTGCACGCATTAACAGCCTTTGTCCTCTGAATAGACAAATGTGCTGCAGTGTCTGTGTGTGTGTGTGTGTGTGTGTGTGTGTGTGGTTGTGTGTGTGTTAGCCTGGCGTCAGTCTGCACACAGCTAGCCGGGTGTGTGTTAGCATGTGGCTAGGCTAGACACACACTGTTAGCCAACATGTTCAGCTAACAGACAGGAGCATTAGCGCTGTAAGCAGCTAATGCTAAGCAGCTCGTTAAGATAATGACCAGAGTAAACGAGCTCATAGAGGAACGACAGATCATCCTGCTCGTGTCAGGATGGTTTAGAGGAGAGGTCCGCCCCCCCCCCCCCCGTGAACTTCAGCTGGTTTCATCAGCCTGATGTTTCAAAGATGAAATATTATTATTATGTTTCCTTATAGTCTCACAGATTCTCAACATGTGACATGAATTCACTGAACTCTGCACGCATTAGTTTACGTGTACATTAATAATTAAAAGTTTACCAGAGAAATAGACTGGACACCGAGGTCTGTGTTGGGCGGACTACGGCGACGACCTGGTAAATTTTCACTTAGGGTTGTACTCACTTTTGTTACCAGTGGTTTAGACATTAACGGCTGTGTGATGTGTTATTTGGGGGGACAGCAAATTTACACTGTTATACAAGCTGCACGCTCACTACTTTACACTGTTATTACACTTATACAAGCTGTACACTCACTACTTTACACTGTTATACAAGCTGTACGCTCACTACTTTACACTGTTATACAAGCTGTACACTCACTACTTTACACTGTTATACAAGCTGTACGCTCACTACTTTACACTGTTATTACACTTATACAAGCTGTACGCTCACTACTTTACACTGTTATACAAGCTGGAAGCTCACTACTTTACGCTGTTATTACACTTATACAAGCTGTACGCTCACTACTTTACACTGTTATTACACTTATACAAGCTGTACGCTCACTACTTTACACTGTTATACAAGCTGTACACTCACTACTTTACACTGTTATACAAGCTGTACGCTCACTACTTTAAACTGTTATACAAGCTAGAAGCTCACTACTTTACACTGTTATTACACTTATACAAGCTGGAAGCTCACTACTTTACACTGTTATTACACTTTTACAAGCTGTACGCTCACTACTTTACACTGTTATACAAGCTGTACGCTCACTACTTTACACTGTTATACAAGCTGCACGCTCACTACTTTACACTGTTATTACACTTATACAAGCTGTACGCTCACTACTTTACACTAGGGTAAAGTGTAGTTATACAAGCTGTACACTCACTACTTTACACTGTTATTACACTTATACAAGCTGCACACTCACTACTTTACACTGTTATACAAGCTGCACGCTCACTACTTTACACTGTTATTATACTTATACAAGCTGCACGCTCACTACTTTACACTGTTATACAAGCTGTACGCTCACTACTTTACACTGTTATACAAGCTGTACGCTCACTACTTTACACTGTTATTACACTTATACAAGCTGTACGCTCACTACTTTACACTGTTATACAAGCTGTACGCTCACTAATTTACACTGTTATACAAGCTGTATACTCACTACTTTACACTGTTATTACACTTATACAAGCTGCACGCTCACTACTTTACACTGTTATACAAGCTGCACGCTCACTACTTTACACTGTTATTACACTTATACAAGCTGTACGTTCACTACTTTACACTGTTATTACACTTATACAAGCTGTACGCTCACTACTTTACACTGTTATACAAGCTGTACACTCACTACTTTACACTGTTATACAAGCTGTACGCTCACTACTTTACACTGTTATTACACTTATACAAGCTGTACGCTCACTACTTTACACTGTTATACAAGCTGCACGCTCACTACTTTACACTGTTATTACACTTATACAAGCTGTACGCTCACTACTTTACACTGTTATACAAGCTGGAAGCTCACTACTTTACACTGTTATTACACTTTTACAAGCTGTACGCTCACTACTTTACACTAGGGTAAAGTGTAGTTATACAAGCTGTACACTCACTACTTTACACTGTTATTACACTTATACAAGCTGCACACTCACTACTTTACACTGTTATACAAGCTGCACGCTCACTACTTTACACTGTTATTATACTTATACAAGCTGCACGCTCACTACTTTACACTGTTATACAAGCTGTACACTCACTACTTTACACTGTTATACAAGCTGTACGCTCACTACTTTACACTGTTATTACACTTATACAAGCTGTACGCTCACTACTTTACACTGTTATTACACTTATACAAGCTGCACGCTCACTACTTTACACTGTTATTACACTTATACAAGCTGTACGTTCACTACTTTACACTGTTATTACACTTATACAAGCTGTACGCTCACTACTTTACACTGTTATACAAGCTGTACACTCACTACTTTACACTGTTATACAAGCTGTACGCTCACTACTTTACACTGTTATTACACTTATACAAGCTGTACGCTCACTACTTTACACTGTTATACAAGCTGCACGCTCACTACTTTACACTGTTATACAAGCTGTACACTCACTACTTTACACTGTTATACAAGCTGTACGCTCACTACTTTACACTGTTATACAAGCTGTATGCTCACTACTTTACACTGTTATTACACTTTTACAAGCTGCACGCTCACTACTTTACACTGTTATTACACTTATACAAGCTGTACGCTCACTACTTTACACTAGGGTAAAGTGTAGTTATACAAGCTGTACACTCACTACTTTACACTGTTATTACACTTATACAAGCTGCACGCTCACTACTTTACACTGTTATACAAGCTGCACGCTCACTACTTTACACTGTTATTACACTTATACAAGCTGTACGCTCACTACTTTACACTGTTATACAAGCTGTACACTCACTACTTTACACTGTTATACAAGCTGTACGCTCACTACTTTACACTGTTATTACACTTATACAAGCTGTACGCTCACTACTTTACACTGTTATACAAGCTGCACGCTCACGACTTTACACTGTTATACAAGCTGTACACTCACTACTTTACACTGTTATACAAGCTGTACGCTCACTACTTTACACTGTTATTACACTTATACAAGCTGTACGCTCACTACTTTACACTGTTATACAAGCTGTACGCTCACTACTTTACACTGTTATACAAGCTGCACGCTCACTACTTTACACTGTTATACAAGCTGCACGCTCACTACTTTACACTGTTATTACACTTATACAAGCTGTACGCTCACTACTTTACACTGTTATACAAGCTGCACGCTCACTACTTTACACTGTTATACAAGCTGCACGCTCACTACTTTACACTGTTATACAAGCTGTACGCTCACTACTTTACATTGGAGCAAAGTGTCATTTCTTCAGTGTTGTCACATGAAAAGATAAATATTTACAAACTTGTGAGGGGTGCACTCACTTTAGTGAGATACTGTAACCCCTCCTTGCTCCAGAGGCGTGTGACCTCTGACATATATAGCAATTGTAAGTCACTTTGGATAAAAGCTCCAGCTAAATCACTAAATGTCTGCTACATTTTGTAAACAAGGAAGTGAGCTGACGTATGACAACATTCTGCTGGAAATGGCGATGATAGGTCATATTTGCAAGTTGTGCTGAACTCATGGGGATTTGTTGAAGCTAGCTCTGTGTTCTCATTATGAATATTAAAGCAGAGGCTAAAGAGGCCGAGGAAGACGTCGGAGGAAGTGAGGAAGAGAAAAATAGAGAGTGAGTGAGCGAGCAAGAGACCTGACAAGAGGAAATATCAGACTGGCTTTTACTGGTTAAACTAACAGAGCTGAGAGGCTGCAGGACAGACGGCGAGCTGGCCTTCCTCCTGTTGGACGAGTCAGTAATAACTTGATGGCTGCTCGCTATGTCTCCTGTTGCTGCTCTTGATGTTTGGCTGTTAGAAAGTAAATCAGCCAAATGTTTCAGACAGAGGTTTAGCTGCTAGCTATACTATACTGTGACATTGGTAACATTACTGTCAGTGCTTCTGCATCGGTTGCTGGCTAGCTTTGTTGGCTAGCTTTATTGGCTTGCTGGCCACCCAAGTTTCAAGTAACATCATGCTGCTGCTGGTGGAGAGCGGCGCCGGGCGAGCGGGCTCAGTGGACGTTAGCTAATGGCAGAAGAGACTGAAGAGGACTGATCGTAATGTGATCAGAACAAAAGATCAGCTGTCCTTATTTACCACAGTGATGAATTTGCTCTGATTCTGAGCTTAGATGGGTCTTAGATGGATGTTTGTCCCGCCCCTCCTGCACTGTGATTGGATGGCTGGGTAAAAAGTGACAGTGACAAGCGCTGCGTTTTTCCCAAAGTTTAACAACTCTTGGCAACCAGAAAAAAAACATTCAGCGCGGAAAAGACGCTCAGTGCGTCGTCATGCTGCTGGCATTTTTACCATGTTGTAAAAACATGACGCTCCCATTGCAAAAAAGAAAAAAGACGCTGGCCTCAGGAAAAACGCGTTGGTGGACAGGGGCCCTTAATGTAGTTTGGTGTCTCACCAACATCATCTGCAGGTGTTTATCATCAGTATCGTCATCTCTGAGCACCACTGAGAATAATCGTCCATAAATCCTCTTTTAACCAACATTAGCATTTAAATACGGGTTGGTTAAACACGGGTTGGTTAAATACAGGTTTGTTAAATGTGGATTGGTTAAATACGGGTTGGTTAAATACCGGTTAGTTAAGTGTGGTATGGTTAAATATGGGTTGGTTAAATACGGGTTGGTTAAATGTGGGTTGGTTAAATGTGGGTTGGTTAAATATGGGATGGTTAAATACAGGTTGGTTAAATACGGGTTAGTTAAGTGTGGTATGGTTAAATATGGGTTGGTTAAATACGGGTTGGTTAAATGTGGGTTGGTTAAATGTGGATTGGTTAAATATGGGATGGTTAAATACAGGTTGGTTAAATACGGGTTAGTTAAGTGTGGTATGGTTAAATATGGGTTGGTTAAATACGGGTTTGTTAAATGTGGATTGGTTAAATGTGGGTTGGTTAAATACAGATTGGTAAAATGTGGATTGGTTAAATACGGGTTGGTTAAATACCGGTTAGTTAAGTGTGGTATGGTTAAATATGGTTGGGGTAATGTGGGTTGGTTAAATGTGGATTGGTTAAATATGGGATGGTTAAATACAGGTTGGTTAAATACGGGTTAGTTAAGTGTGGTATGGTTAAATATGGGTTGGTTAAATACGGGTTGGTTAAATGTGGGTTGGTTAAATGTGGGTTGGTTAAATGTGGATTGGTTAAATATGGGATGGTTAAATACAGGTTGGTTAAATACGGGTTAGTTAAGTGTGGTATGGTTAAATATGGGTTGGTTAAATACGGGTTGGTTAAATGTGGATTGGTTAAATATGGGTTGGTTAAATACGGGTTGGTTGAATACGAGTTTGTTGAATGTGGATTGGTAAAATATGGGTTGGTTAAATACGGGTTAGTTAAGTGTGGTATGGTTAAATACGGGTTGGTTAAATGTGGGTTGGTTAAATGTGGGTTGGTTAAATGTGGGTTGGTTAAATGTGGATTGGTTAAATATGGGATGGTTAAATACAGGTTGGTTAAATACGGGTTAGTTAAGTGTGGTATGGTTAAATATGGGTTGGTTAAATACGGGTTGGTTAAATGTGGATTGGTTAAATATGGGTTGGTTAAATACGGGTTGGTTGAATACGAGTTTGTTAAATGTGGATTGGTTAAATAGTTAAGTGTGGTATGGTTAAATATGGGTTGGTTAAATACGGGTTGGTTAAATGTGGATTGGTTAAATATGGGTTGGTTAAATACGGGTTGGTTGAATACGAGTTTGTTAAATGTGGATTGGTAAAATATGGGTTGGTTAAATACGGGTTAGTAAAATACAGGTTGGTTAAATGTGGATTGGTTAAATGTGGGCTGGTTAAAAACGGGTTGGTTAAATGTGGGTTGGTTAAATGTAGATTGGTTAAATATGGGTTGGTTAAATACGGGTTAGTTAAATACAGGTTGGTTAAATATGGGTTGGTTAAATACGGGTTAGTTAAATACAGGTTGGTTAAATATGGGATGGATAAATACGGGATGGTTAAATGTGGGTTGGTTAAATATGGGATGGTTAAATACGGGTTGGTTAAATACGGGTTGGTTAAATGTGGATTGGTAAAATATGGGTTGGTTAAATACGGGTTAGTAAAATATGGGTTAGTTAAATACGGGTAAGTTAAGTGTGGTATAGTTAAATACGGGTTGGATAAATACGGGTTAGTTAAATACGGGTTAGTTAAAAACGGATTGGTTAAATGTGGGTTGGTGAAATGTGGATTGGTTAATTAATCAGAATCACTGCAGCAAAACCAGAGATACATTCCACACGTTCTCCTTCCATGTAAAACCCTGCTGCCTACATTACCCACAATACAACTCTCGGCTAACGGGTAGAGGGGAGCAGTGATGGTGTCCATCCTTTGGGTGAGACACGTTGTGAGTCCCAGACTTCTCAACCTTTTAGGCAGCTGTAGTGGCAGCAACAAGCAGCAAGTCGACGTCTAAGCTAATGTAGTCTGCAGCGAGCTACAGAGGTCCATGAGCTCGCCTCTAACTCCACACCAACAACTTGTTTCAGTTTCAAACCTGTGAACGATGTTGACTCAAGGGACATCACTTCAGGACATTTATCCATAACACCTGGAGACACCTGCTGAGGTGGAAGAGTGTGATAAAAAAGTCCCTCCCTGAAAACAGGAGGAGGCGCCATCCTGTAGTGCAGTAGTACATTCTGGACCTGAACCAGAGGATGAAGTCCCTTAAACCTGCGTTCTCTCTAGCAGCCAGCAGGGGGCGACTCCTCTGTCTGCAGAAAGAAGTGTGATTGTATAGAAGTCTCTGAGAAAATGTTTCTACTTGTCAGCTGATTTATTCCCTCAGTAAACACTTTCCTGATGAGTTTATGGTCTCAGTCGCTAGTTTCAAGTCTTCTTCAACACAGCATGATGTTCATTTAGTAAATTATGGTCCCATTTAGAGGAACATAGACGAGGTAGCAGGGGAGACTTTAGGGCGTAAGTACGTTTTGTTTTAAATGTTCATTGTGTTCGTTTAGTGGCATCTAGTGGTGAGGGTTTGGAATTGCAATCAGTGACTCACGGTGCATTCAGGTGCTCCTTTCATGGTCCCTGCGATGGAGTGGTTCTGTCACTGAGTACACACACACACACACACACGTGTGCATTTTTCTTCAATTGTTTAAGTAGCGCGATCAAGGGTGCACACTTGGTAGTTCTACTCTTCTTTAAGCATACATTTAAACAAACATCAAACACTTACTATGTGTCGTGATGCATCGCAGGTTTGCTCTGTTTCTCATCCAGTTTGGCAAAACGGGAGCGTAACATTTCCGTCTTTTAAATAGCATGTTCTTGCACGCTTTCATGGTCATGTGAACTGGCAAATTATGGTTTTTGGTTGTAGTAATAATTTGTGATGTAAATAACTGTTCCAGGGGAAGAAAAATGTTTGTGGAGATAAATAATATAAATGGATATAATAATGTAATAGATTTAAATCCTTTTCTGAAGTTAGTAAAATCTATTTATTATATCGTGTAAATAATGGTTAAGCCTAGTGGGAGGGGCTACTGTCTTTAAAAGTCACAGCTTTGGGCCTATGAGGGCAGTCTTGGCCTGGTTACAGAGGAGGTAACTAGTGATTTGTATTTTGTGTTTTTTTTGTGTGTAACTTTATTATTGAGTAAGTTATTAATTTTTTTTCAAATAGTTATTTTTTTAGTTTTCTCTATGCAAATTTTTTCACTGTTTGCACTTTGGAGGCCGGCATAATAAAAATCACGCCACTATTTTTCGACTACGCCTGTGTTTTTCCCTATTTTGAGTAGTTTGGAAGAGAACCCCGCTACAGTCCCGCTTCCCAAGTTGTGAAGTCGTTCTTCAACATGGACGCTACTACAAAGATGATGATCTTCTCTTCTTACTTCTAATAAACCATAAATTACTACTACTGCTACTGTACTACTACTCTAATTTCTTTGGACGTATTCAGCGTAGTGATGGTTGTTGCTCATGTGTTTCAGGAGTGAACAGTCTAGCACCTCATGGCTGACGTCACCTGACCGTCACACCTGGTTGCTGCTCATGTGTTTCAGGTGTGAACCGTCTATGACCTCATGGCTGACGTCACCTGACCGTCACTTGGTTGTTGCTACATGTATTTCAGGTGTGAACTGTCTATGACCTCATGGCTGACGTCACCTGACCGTCACCTTGTTGTTGCTTGTGTGTTTCAGGTGTGAAATGTCTATGACCTCATGGCTGACATCACCTGACCGTCACCTGGTTGTTGCTCGTGTTTCAGGTGTGAACTGTCTATGACCTCATGGCTGACATCACCTGACCGTCACCTTGTTGTTGCTCGTGTGTTTCAGGTGTGAACTGTCTATGACCTCATGGCTGACGTCACCTGACCGTCACCTGGTTGTTGCTTGTGTTTCAGGTGTGAACTGTCTATGACCTCATGGCTGATGTCACCTGACCGTCACCTTGTTGTTGCTCGTGTGTTTCAGGTGTGAACTGTCTATGACCTCATGGCTGACGTCACCTGACCGTCACACCTGGTTGTTGTTCGTGTTTCAGGTGTGAACTGTCTATGACCTCATGGCTGATGTCACCTGACCGTCACCTGGTTGTTGCTCGTGTTTCAGGTGTGAACTGTCTATGACCTCATGGCTGATGTCACCTGACCGTCACCTTGTTGTTGCTCGTGTGTTTCAGGTGTGAACTGTCTATGACCTCATGGCTGACGTCACCTGACCGTCACCTGGTTGTTGCTCGTGTTTCAGGTTTGAACTGTCTATGACCTCATGGCTGACGTCACCTGATCGTCACCTGGTTGCTGCTCATGTGTTTGAGGTGTGCACTGTCTATGACCCCATGGCTGACGTCACCTGATCGTCACCTGGTTGCTGCTCATGTGTTTGAGGTGTGCACTGTCTATGACCCCATGGCTGATGTCACCTGGTTGTTGCCCTTGTTTCAGGTGTGAACTGTCTATGACCTCATGGCTGACGTCACCTGACCGTCACCTGGTTGTTGCTCGTGTTTCAGGTGTGAACTGTCTATGACCTCATGGCTGATGTCACCTGACCGTCACACCTGGTTGTTGCTCGTGTGTTTCAGGTGTGTGATGCAGCGGCTGCGTTGTGGAAGTCAGGAGTCGTTGCTAAGCGCCGGCTGTGTGTCATCTCTGGAACTCAGGATGGACCAGTCAGTGCTCATCAAACCTGTTCACTCCTCCCTGCTGGGCCAGGACTACTGCTTCGAGGTGACACACACAGTACACAGTACACACACCTAATACACACACACTCGACCTCCTGCTGACCTCTGACCTGTGTCTCCTAGGTAACGACCTCCACAGGAACGAAGTGCTTCTCGTGTCGTTCGGCTGCAGAACGAGACAAATGGATGGAGAACCTGCGGCGAGCCGTGCACCCCAACAAGGACAACAGCCGGCGGCTGGAGAACGTGCTGACGGTGTGGGTGGTGGAGGCCCGGGACCTGCCCGCCAAGAAGAGGTACACATAGAATTTGTACTGCAGGTACTTCTGCAAGCTGTGTTTGGACGACAGTCTGTAGTAACAGTAGTATTTGTACTGCAGGTACTTCAGTAACAGTAGTATTTGTACTGCAGGTACTTCTGCGAGCTGTGTCTGGACGACAGTCTGTAGTAACAGTAGTATTTGTACTGCAGTAACAGCGGTATTTGTACTGCAGGTACCTCAGTAACAGCAGTATTTGTACTGCAGGTACTTCTGCGAGCTGTATCTGGTCGACAGTCTGTAGTAACAGTAGTATTTGTACTGCAGGTACTTCAGTAACAGTAGTATTTGTACTGCAGGTACTTCTGCAAGCTGTGTCTGGACGACAGTCTGTAGTAACAGTAGTATTTGTACTGCAGTAACAGCGGTATTTGTGCTGCAGGTACCTCAGTAACAGCAGTATTTGTACTGCAGGTACTTCTGCGAGCTGTGTCTGGTCGACAGTCTGTAGTAACAGTAGTATTTGTACTGCAGGTACTTCAGTAACAGCAGTATTTGTACTGCAGGTACTTCTGCGATCTGTGTCTGGACGACAGTCTGTAGTAACAGTAGTATTTGTACTGCAGTAACAGCGGTATTTGTACTGCAGGTACTTCTGCGAGCTGTGTCTGGTCGACAGTCTGTAGTAACAGTAGTATTTGTACTGCAGGTACTTCAGTAACAGTAGTATTCGTACTGCAGGTACTTCAGTAACAGCAGTATTTGTACTGCAGGTACTTCTGCGAGCTGTGTCTGGACGACAGTCTGTAGTAACAGTAGTATTGTACTGCAGTAACAGCGGTATTTGTACTGCAGGTACTTATGCGAGCTGTGTCTGGTCGACAGTCTGTAGTAACAGTAGTATTTGTACTGCAGGTACTTCAGCAACAGTAGTATTCGTACTGCAGGTACTTCAGTAACAGCAGTATTTGTACTGCAGGTACTTCTGCGAGCTGTGTCTGGTCGACAGTCTGTAGTAACAGTAGTATTTGTACTGCAGGTACTTCAGCAACAGTAGTATTCGTACTGCAGGTACTTCAGTAACAGCAGTATTTGTACTGCAGGTACTTCTGCGAGCTGTGTCTGGACGACAGTCTGTAGTAACAGTAGTATTTGTACTGCAGTAACAGCGGTATTTGTACTGCAGGTACCTCAGTAACAGCAGTATTTGTACTGCAGGTACTTCTGCGAGCTGTATCTGGTCGACAGTCTGTAGTAACAGTAGTATTTGTACTGCAGGTACTTCAGTAACAGTAGTATTTGTACTGCAGGTACTTCAGTGACAGCAGTATTTGTACTGCAGGTACTTCTGCAAGCTGTGTCTGGACGACAGTCTGTAGTAACAGTAGTATTTGTACTGCAGTAACAGCGGTATTTGTGCTGCAGGTACCTCAGTAACAGCAGTATTTGTACTGCAGGTACTTCTGCGAGCTGTGTCTGGTCGACAGTCTGTAGTAACAGTAGTATTTGTACTGCAGGTACTTTAGTAACAGCAGTATTTGTACTGCAGGTACTTCTGCGATCTGTGTCTGGACGACAGTCTGTAGTAACAGTAGTATTTGTACTGCAGTAACAGCGGTATTTGTACTGCAGGTACTTCTGCGAGCTGTGTCTGGTCGACAGTCTGTAGTAACAGTAGTATTTGTACTGCAGGTACTTCAGTAACAGTAGTATTCGTACTGCAGGTACTTCAGTAACAGCAGTATTTGTACTGCAGGTACTTCTGCGAGCTGTGTCTGGACGACAGTCTGTAGTAACAGTAGTATTTGTACTGCAGTAACAGCGGTATTTGTACTGCAGGTACTTATGCGAGCTGTGTCTGGTCGACAGTCTGTAGTAACAGTAGTATTTGTACTGCAGGTACTTCAGCAACAGTAGTATTCGTACTGCAGGTACTTCAGTAACAGCAGTATTTGTACTGCAGGTACTTCTGCGAGCTGTGTCTGGTCGACAGTCTGTAGTAACAGTAGTATTTGTACTGCAGTAACAGCGGTATTTGTACTGCAGGTACTTATGCGAGCTGTGTCTGGTCGACAGTCTGTAGTAACAGTAGTATTTGTACTGCAGGTACTTCAGCAACAGTAGTATTCGTACTGCAGGTACTTCAGTAACAGCAGTATTTGTACTGCAGGTACTTCTGCGAGCTGTGTCTGGTCGACAGTCTGTAGTAACAGTAGTATTTGTACTGCAGTAACAGCGGTATTTGTACTGCAGGTACCTCAGCAACAGTAGTATTCGTACTGCAGGTACTTCAGTAACAGCAGTATTTGTACTGCAGGTACTTCTGCGAGCTGTGTCTGGACGACAGTCTGTAGTAACAGTAGTATTTGTACTGCAGTAACAGCGGTATTTGTACTGCAGGTACTTATGCGAGCTGTGTCTGGTCGACAGTCTGTAGTAACAGTAGTATTTGTACTGCAGGTACTTCAGCAACAGTAGTATTCGTACTGCAGGTACTTCAGTAACAGCAGTATTTGTACTGCAGGTACTTCTGCGAGCTGTGTCTGGTCGACAGTCTGTAGTAACAGTAGTATTTGTACTGCAGGTACTTCAGCAACAGTAGTATTCGTACTGCAGGTACTTCAGTAACAGCAGTATTTGTACTGCAGGTACTTCTGCGAGCTGTGTCTGGACGACAGTCTGTAGTAACAGTAGTATTTGTACTGCAGGTACTTCAGCAACAGTAGTATTCGTACTGCAGGTACTTCAGTAACAGCAGTATTTGTACTGCAGGTACTTCTGCGAGCTGTGTCTGGACGACAGTCTGTACGCTCGGACGTCGTGTAAGCTGAAGACGGACAACATCTTTTGGGGCGAGCGTTTTGACTTCAGCAGTCTTCCATCCGTCGGCGCCGTCACACTCCACCTGTACAAAGATACCGACAGGAAGAGGAAGAAGGACAAAAGCAGCTACGTCGGGTTGGTCAACATCCCCGTCGCCGCGGTGACCGGCAGACAGCTGGTGGAGAAGTGGTACGCAGTGAGCACGCCCAGTACCAGCAGGGGTAGGTAGACTGATGTAGTACTACAACACATTCTGATGAAGAACAAAATGGTCACTCTGTGAGCCTCCTCTGACCTTTGACTCGTGTCGCCTCTGAGGAGAATATTAACTGAAACTAGAAACACTGATGATCTTTTTCAGCCCTGAGTTGTGTCTACAGGTGTTTCCTTCAGGCCCCTGAGAGGCAGCGGCCTCCGCCTGCTGCTGCTCATTAAGCTGGCTGCTGTGTTTAATCATGAAGCAGCATCAGTATCTTCATCAGCTCCTCTCGTCGGTAGTATGTTGGACGACAGTCAGAAGATTTTAGTGATTTAATCAACGTGACAGTGAGGGGGCCTGCCCCCCACCGCCGCCAAATATACAGATAGTTATCAGGGGTTTGTTCCTAATGGCGCATTTAAACAGGGTGCAAATTTTAAAGTGCACAATTGTTCACACACTATGCTATAACTTGAATAAACACAACCCACCATTACTATGGCTGTCTAAAAATATGAATTCATGCTTTGTCAGGTCGGTCAGCAAGATGACAAAAGCACACACATTTTAGTTTGTTAGTTAGTTAGGATTTTGTTTTCTGACTGTAGTTTGGCTCGATCAAGGCTAAGCTAACTTGTTCACAGTAAATAACGACAGCTGGAATCAAGTAACAGACACATTTTCTGAACTCACAGGTAGTTCAGATTCCTCTCTTTTCTCCCAGCATCCTTCTGCTGTGTCGCTCTGTATAAATATGAAGTCGTCCCTCAGACCTCTGCAGCTGCAGTAACAACAGACACACGGCAGCAGAAGCTGAGTGACAATTAATCAATGTTTTAATCCCAGAAATTAAAGTAAAAAGTTAATTTAATAAAAGCAGTTAGCTCTGAGATCCTCCTGATGTTAAACAGCGCTGTTGTCAGAGCAGAATCCGTCCGGGCACTCTGAGAAGCCGTCTGTGACGTCCGGGCAGCCTGAACACTGACAGGTTATCACACGAATGCAGCTTGCACAATGTATCACATGATTGCATACTTCGCATCGCAGCAATCTTGTCACCGGGACAGGGCTGGAAATAACATCTCTCCGCGTCTTTGCATTGATTTTGTATGTAATCACGCTGCGCCCAACGCTCACATCACGTTGTGTGTGAAACCAGCATTAGTGTTTTCTGTATGCAGTAAAATGCCTAACAAATACTTCTCCATCATCGATCAGGTTGGGTGGTGCTCCTTTGCAGAGATGTTCAGGTAACTCACTGCAGCTTCTGTGTGTTCGTTCTTCATGTTGTGTTTCAGGTAAGTCGTCCGTGCCGACAGTGCGAATCAAAGCTCGTTACCAGAGCATTGTCATCCTGCCGATGGAGCAGTACAAAGAGTTTGCAGAGTACATCAGCTCCAACTACCTGCTGCTGTGTAACACGCTGGAAGCCTCCATCAGCCTGAGAGCCAAAGAGGAGCTCGCTGCAGCACTCGTACACATCCTGCACAGCACTGGCAAAGCCAAGGTAGGTCTGCACACAGCCCCGCCCACTGCACATGACCCCACCCATCATGCATGACTCCACTATCACATAGACCCCGCCTATCAGACATGGCTCCATCCATTGCGTATGGCCCGCCCACCACACATGGCCCCGTGCACCACACATGGCCCCGTCCATCACACATGACCCCGCCCACTACACACTATGAAGTCCTCTACATAGACCTGCCTTGACAGGGAGGAGTTAATGAGTGCTGATTTTTGGACCAAATAAGGATGACCTTTGACACTTCCTACAGGAATTCCTGACGGACCTGATGATGTCAGAGGTGGACCGTTGCCGTGACAACGACCAGCTGATCTTCAGAGAGAACACACTGGCAACAAAGAGTATCGAGGAATACCTGAAGCTGATTGGACAGAAGTACCTGCAGGACGCCCTTGGTACACAAAACACTAAACACAATTTATAACACAAAATACATGAAAACTGTTAATCTGCAGTTAGTTTACAGTTAGTCCTCAGATAGTCTGCAGTTAGTCCTCAGAAAGTCTGCAGTAAGTCCACAGTTAGTGCTCAGATAGTCTGCAGTTAGTCTGCATTTTAGTCCTCAGATAGTCTGAAGTTAGTCCTCAATTAGTCATCAGATAGTCCTCAATTAGTCCTCAGATAGTCTGCAGTAAGTCCTCAATTAGTCCTCAGATAGTCTGCAGTTAGTCCTCAGAACTTCTGCAGTTAGTCCTCAATTAATCCTCAGATAGTCCACAGATAGTCTGCAGTTAGTCCTCAGAACGTCTGCAGTTAGTCTTCAATTAGTCCTCAGATAGTCTGCAGTTAGTCCTCAGATAGTCCTCAGGTAGTCTGCAGTAAGTCCTCAGATAGGCCTCAGGTAGTCTGCAGTGAGTCCTCCGAAAGTCTGCAGTAATTCCAGTTAGTCCTCAGATAGTGTGCAGTTAATCCTAAATTAGTCCTCAGATAGTCCTCAGATAGTCCTCAATTAGTCCTCAGAAAGTCTGCAGTAAGTCCACAGTAAGTGCTCAGATAGTCTGCAGTTAGTCCTCAGATAGTATGCATTTACTCCTCAGATAGTTTGCAGTAAGTCCTCAATTAGTCCTCTGAACGTCTGCAGTTAGTCCTCAATTAGTCCTCAGATAGTCTGCAGTTAGTCCTCAGAACGTCTGCAGTAAGTCCTCAGATAGTCCTCAGATAGTCTGCAGTTAGTCCTCAATTAGTCCTCAGATAGTCTGCAGTTAGTCCTCAGATAGTCTGCAGTTAGTCCTCAGATAGTCTGCAGTTAGTCCTCAGATAGTCCTCAGATAGCGTGCAGTTAGTCCTCAGAACGTCTGCAGTAAGTCCTCTATTAGTCCTCAATTAGTCCTCAATTAGTCCTCAGATAGTCTGCACTTCGTCCTCAGTTAGTCTGCACTTCGTCCTTAGATAGTCCGCAGTAAGTCCTCAATTAGTCCTCAGATAGTCCTCAGATAGTCTGCAGTTAGTCTGCAGTCAGTCCTCCGAAAGTCTGCAGTAATTTCAGTTAGTCCTCAGATAGTTTGCAGTTAGTCCTCAATTAGTCCTCAGAAAGTCTGCAGTAAGTCCACATTTAGTGCTCAGATAGTCTGCAGTTAGTCTGCATTTTAGTCCTCCGATAGTTTGCAGTAAGTCCTCAATTGGTCCTCAGATAGTCTGCAGCTAGTCCTCAGAACGTCTGCAGTACTTCCTCAGAACGTCTGCAGTACGTCCTCAGAACGTCTGCAGTACGTCCTCAGATAGTCTGAAGTTAGTCCTCAATTAGTCATCAGATAGTCTACAGTTAGTCTGCATTTTAGTCCTCAGATAGTCTGCAGTAAGTCCTCAATTAGTCCTCAGATAGTCTGCAGTTAGTCCTCAGAACGTCTGCAGTAAGTCCTCAATTAGTCCTCAGATAGTCCTCAGATAGTCTGCAGTTAGTCCTCAATTAGTCCTCAGATAGTCCTCAATTAGTCCTCAGATAGTCCTCAGATAGTCCTCAGATAGCGTGCAGTTAGTCCTCAGGACGTCTGCAGTAAGTCCTCAATTAGTCCTCAGATAGTCTGCAGTTAGTCCTCAGAACGTCTGCAGTAAGTCCTCAGATAGTCCTCAGATAGTCTGCAGTAAGTCCTCAATTAGTCCTCAGATAGTCTGCAGTTAGTCCTCAGAACGTCTGCAGTAAGTCCTCAATTAGTCCTCGGATAGACCTCAGATAGTCTGCAGTTAGTCCTTAGAATGTCTGCAGTAAGTCCTCTATTAGTCCTCTATTAGTCCTCAATTAGTCCTCAGGTAGTCTGCACTTCGTCCTCAGATAGTCCGCAGTAAGTCCTCAATTAGTCCTCAGATAGTCCTCAGAAAGTCTGCAGTAAGTCCACAGTTAATGCTCAGATAGTCTGCAGTTAGTCCTCAGATAGTCTGCAGTTAGTCTGCAGTCAGTCCTACGAAAGTCTGCGGTAAGTCCACAGTTAGTCCAGTTAGTCTGCAGTTAGTCGCAGTTTGTCTGCAGTTTCCAGAGGAAACATTGATGACACTTAGGAGGTCTTGAAAAGTAAGTCACTCCTTAACCCTGTGTGTGTGCAGGTGAGTTCATTAAAGCTCTGTATGAGTCAGATGAGAACTGTGAGGTCGACCCGTCTCGCTGTGCGACCTCTGACCTTGCAGAGCATCAGGCCAACCTTAGGATGTGCTGTGAACTCGCCTTCTGCAAGATCCTCGACTCGTACAGGTAAATAAATACTGAATACACATTAAACACACACTGTGCGCACACAGTGAGAACACGTGTCTCAGTATATAACCCCCCGCCCCACACTCAGGGTCTTCCCCCGGGAGCTGAAGGAGGTGTTTGCATCGTGGCGACAGGAGTGTAGTAACCGGGGGCGACCAGACATCAGCGAGCGTCTCATCAGTGCTTCGTTGTTCCTGCGCTTCCTGTGTCCGGCTGTGATGTCACCGTCACTGTTCGACCTGATGCAGGAATACCCTGATGAACGCTCAGCAAGAACTTTAACCCTCATCGCCAAAGTCATCCAGACCCTCGCCAACTTCAGCAAGTAAGTCTGGGCTTTTACTGTGAAGGAGCCTGATTTCCTTTGACCTGTAGATGTTCCTGAACTTGTTACCTGTATTGTTTGTTCACCTGTGTGGGTTACCTGTTACCCGTGGTTGCAGGTTTGGCACTAAAGAGGAGTATATGCTGTTTATGAATGACTTTGTGGAGCGGCAGTGGAGCAGCATGCAGCGTTTCCTGCAGGAGATCTCAAACCCGGACGGACTAAACCACACTGCCGGCTTCGACGGATACATCGACCTTGGCCGGGAGCTGTCCAGTCTGCACACCCTGCTGACCGAGCTTGACCAGGTAACACAGGACTTTGTCAGTCTTGTGATGCTGAAAACTATCCAGGATCCTGCTGACAGTCGTCCTGTGAGTCTCCTACTCAGCTGTGAGACAGTGACTGTTTGGGTCAAAACTTTAATTTACATCCTGTGAATCAGGTAATTTTCTCTCATAAACTCTCAGAGCTCCACGACTGATCAGTGAAACAGAGGTCAGGTCATTTGTCTAAAATAATGTTCAGATTAGTCTTGCCGTTTTGACAACCTGGCCTGGAAATGCAAAACAAACCTTTAGTAAATCACTTAGGACAGAGGCAAGCTAGCTGTTCCCCCTTGTTTCCACTCTTTACGCTAAGCTAAGCTAACAGCTGCTGCCATTAGCTTCATATTCAGCGTACAGATATGAGAGTAGAGTCGATCTGAACGTCTGAATTGAAAGCCCAGCAGATCAATTAATATTCTGTCTCCCTCTCTCTCCTGCCTGTCTGCCTGCAGGCGTGTCTGTCAAAGCTTGGGCCTCTTCCTCGGATCCTCAGAGACGTGTCTGCAGCTCACGCTAACCCGGGGGGCGTGGCTCATCCCGGGGGCGTGCCCATTTCCTCCCCGGAGCCTCAGCGTGTGGTGTCTCCGCCCCCTCTGTCCCCGCCCCCTCTGTCCCCGCCCCTCTCTCCTCCTCTGGCGACCTGTAATCCCTCCATCGGCCTGCAGGGTGGGGCCGGACTCGACGGAGGGTTAGCATCATGTGTCCTGTTCGCATTAGCATCCAGCTCAATTAACCATATTTTGATTTTCACATAAGAGGACAGTGGGGGGGGTTCAAGTAAATTGTGGCACCGTGGCAACGTGAAGGGGAGGGGGAGGGGTAACCATGCTACTATGTTATTGAACTTTAATAGTGTGTGTGTGTGCGTGTGTGTGTGTGTGTATGTATGTATATGTGTGTGTGTGTGTGTGTGTAGTTTGGTAGATTTCACCAGACTCCCCTCTCCAACTCCAGAAAACAAAGACTTGTTCTTCGTTACTAAAGGATCCAGTCTGCAGCCCGCCTCAGGTGACCTTTGACCTTTATCCAATACGTCACCTCAGTCTGTAACCTTTGACCTCTGAAACTGACCTTTCTGCTGATGTCACTTCCTGCAGGCCTGGCGGGCTCTCCGGCTCCGAGCTCATCCTACTCGGAGCCGAATGAGAACGAGGAAGGGTTTGAAATGACCAATGGGGGCCGGAGGGAGGGGCCAGATCTGACCAACGAGAGCCGCAGTCTGTCTCTGATCGACTTGCAGGACTCGTCCCCTAGCGACGGCCTTGACGACAGCCAGTGGCAGCGCAGGACGGGGCTGCTCCCACTCTCTTTCCAGAACCCCGTGTATCACATGACCACCACGTCGCCACGGCCGCAGACAGATGCCACGCCCTCGGACGGCTCGGCAGGGTCACAGGGAAATGCCGACGACAGGAACGCAACGACAACCAAACCAGCGTTTCTTACCCAGATGTCTGTGGGGTTGGGAGGGGGAGAGAGGGGGGAGAGGATGTCGGCCATGTCCAGCAGCAGCAGCGGGGAGGAGTACTCCAGACGAGCTCTGTCCCTCACCGAGACCCTCACAGGTAACACAGGTCACTCAGGTAACACACGTCAGTCAGGTAACATATTGTTGTGATGACTTTCCTGACTCATCTTCTGATGATGTCACTGTTGTTGCTTCTCCCCCTCAGGTAACTCTGTCCCCCCTCGTCAGAACTCCTCGGGTCCTCAGAGACGTATCGATCAGCCTCCTCCCCCTTCCTCCGCTCCACCGGGACCTCCTCGAGGCCGGACACCTCCCAGCATGCTCAGCGGTGCCGGAGGCTCCGCCTACCCTCCTCGCCCCGCCTCCGGTAGTATGATGTCATCAAGTCCTGATTGGCCCAGCAGCGGCCAGTCGCGGCTCAGACAGACCTCATCGTCGTCTAAAGGAGACAGCCCCGAGAAACAGCGACCCTCTGCCAAGGTAACCAGTCTTTTACCATGGTAACCTGCCAATCTGACCTTTGACACCTTGTTGCTGCTTATTATGGGACTGTAGGTGTTGTCATAGAAACAGCAGATCAGCTCGGTCTAACATTTAGAGTCAGCAGCCTGAACAGGTGAGTCTGCAGGCTGAACAGGTGAGTCTGCAGTCTGAACAGGTGAGTCTGCAGCTTGAACAGGTGAGTCTGCAGTCTGAACACATGAGTCTGCAGCTTGAACAGGTGAGTCTGCGGCCTGAACAGGTGAGTCTGCAGTCTGAACAGGTGAGTCTGCAGTCTGAACACATGAGTCTGCAGCTTGAACAGGTGAGTCTGCAGCTTGAACAGGTGAGTCTGCAGTCTGAACAGGTGAGTCTGCAGTCTGAACAGGTGAGTCTGCAGTCTGAACAGGTGAGTCTGCAGTCTGAACAGGTGAGTCTGCAGTCTGAACAGGTGAGTCTGCAGCTTGAACAGGTGAGTCTGCAGCTTGAACAGGTGAGTCTGCGGCCTGAACAGGTAAGTCTGCAGCTTGAACAGGTGAGTCTGCGGCCTGAACAGGTGAGTCTGTGGGCAAGTAAGAGAGGTAATATTGACTCTATTTTAATTTGTTACTTCCTGGTGTGCAATCACTTTGCACTTTACTGAGTATTCCACTAGAAACTGAATGCCGGCTGAGCGATCTCAGATATCTGGGTGTGTCTCTGACTCGCCCACTACAATCAACATTTTGTCTTGTTAATCCAGAGGGTGATCTCAGGTGGGTGCAATCAGTCCTAATGCACCAACACCTGTAGGCCATAAGACGCATGTTACTTTAATGAAACCTGTCACTGAAGCGTCAGTTTAAACGTCAGCTCCTCGGGTGAAGACCTACTTGGTTAAAAACCAGCAAGTCTACCTGTACAATTCCACCGAGCAAGGCCACTTACAAGGGTAGCACCCAAGCCTTTGAAACAGATACCACCCACACCTGGCTTCATCTCTGTTGGGTCATGAAACTGCCCGTCTGCAGTGACAAACCTGACTTTATCACTGCTTTTGCTAATACATTATTTCAGCCCCCTGACCCACAAAGCTGGCAAGGTTCTTGACCTCGTTCTTGTCCTAAACTGTGCCGCCGAATGCCACAGTCACACCTCTACACATGTCTGACCACTATTTCATCCAGTTCACGGTATGCCTACAGGAACAGCCCATTGTTCCGGCACCGGACGTATCGCACCGCCGCAACCTCCGTGACGTGTCTCCCGCTCACTTTGCCTCGGTGGTAGCCTCCGCTCTAACTCCCCTCAACACATTTTCCTCACTCGAGGTCAATGATGCCGTCCAGTCTCTGCGCTCTACACTGAGCCTGTGCCTGGATAGCCTGTGTCCTCTACACACCAAGCCTGCTCGCCAGAACCAGTTCCACCTGTAGCAACTGCTACCGTCCGTGGGCTGCGTACTGATCTCAGAGCCGCTGAAAGAAAATGGTAAAAACCAAAGACCCTGCCGACCTTAAGGGATACCAACTGCTCCTATCCTCCTTCTCAACCAGCATCAGTGCTGCCAGAACTGCGCCACCGACTTAAAATGCTACTAAATCCTCCTCCACCTCCTCCACCACCCACAAACTGTCCGCTGATACCTTTGCTGCCTTCTTCACAGGCAAATTCCCTAAATCACTCAAAATCAACCAGTGTACTCCCGCTCCGGTCAGCTCCCACTCTATGAACTCGGCACAAGAAAAAAACCCATGCAGCAGTCCTTATACATGCCTCCCTCCATCTGTCCTTCGGGAAATGGCGCAAAAGGCTCAACACCAAGGCTAACATGTAGCAGTCCTACTACATCCGTTCCTCTGCCCTCCCACGTCAATGGCAATTCTCTCTTCTCGTTTACTCCTCTCACAGAGAACAAAGTATCAGGACTGTTGACCCGTAGCCGTCCCACTACAGGCCCCCTGGACCTGATTCCTACAAATGTCCTTCAAGCCATATCTCCTACCATTGTCCCGGCAATCACTCATGTGATAAATACTTCGGGAACCTTCCCGACCACTTTCAAAAGGGCTCGGGTTACACTCTCGCTCAACAAGCATTCCGTCGACCCAACTCAAGTTGAGAACTATCTGCCAGTTTTTTACATCTACCATTTTTATCTTCAAACAGTTCTGAGTGCCCACTCTACTGAAACGGCTCTTCTGTCTGTACCAGAAGCCCTAAGGTCAGCTAAAGCTGCAACCCAAGGCTCAGTGCTAGGGCCCCTTCTCTTCTCAATTTACACCACCTCACTGAGGACAATCATTCGCTCGCTCTCTTATCACTGCTACGTAGACGATACGCAACTCTACCTATCCTTCCCGCCAGACGACCCCACCGTCTCGGCACGAATCACAGACTGTCTCTCTGACATTTCTGCATGGACAAAGTCGCCTTCAACTAAATCTCTCTGAGACTGAACTCTTGGTCATTCCAGCCAAGCAATCTATCCACCATAACATCAAACTACAAACTGGCTCCTCAACCATCACTCCAACCAAGGTGGTGAGAAACTTGGGTGTCATGATTGATGACCAGCTGTCCTTTTCAGACCATGTAGCTACTGTCTCTCGGTCGTGCCGCTTTGCTCTATACAACATCAGAAAAATCAGCCCTACCTCACTCAGTACGCCACCCAGCTTCTGATACAGGCCTAATCCCTCTGCCCTCCTAGCAGGTCTTCCAGCTTGTGAAACCCTTACAAATGTTTCAGAACTCAGCAGCACGTCTGGTTTTTGATCAAATCCAAATCCTGCATACAGAGTGACTACTGGGTCTTCACCATCTACCTAAACTCCATAATCCAAGCCTACGTTCCTTCTGGGCCACTGCGGTCCTCCAACGAACGCCACCTGGCTCTGCCATCCCTTCACACAAAGCAATCCCAGTCCGTGTTCTCATCTGTGACACCGCGATGGTGGAACGAGCTACCGCACGCCATCAGAGCAGGGGCGTCCCTCTCTGACTTCAAGAAGCTCCTGAAAACTCTGTAGAGAACACTTCCTCTGATAACACCTCGAACCTCTGACATGCACTTCCTGTGCTCTTCTTCTTCTGTCCCCTCACAGTTCTCTTGTATTGATTGCACCTGTCGTTAACTCTTAAGCTGATGATACACGGAGCAACTTTTAGAGCAAGCAGGCAGGGCATAATCCCCTTCCCATACCACTCCGCCACCCGCCCCGCACCGCCGCTATCCGTTCAAAACATAGTCAGACTTGCCACCAGCAAGATTGCTCAAAAAGTTGCACCGTGTATCATCAGTTTTACTTCTTCCCCCAGGTATTTAGCTCTTAGTAGTATCTACTGTCAGTTGTAGATCTCTTACTGTATTGATGCTTTGTTGGTGTTGTTCCTCAAATGTAACTCGCTTTGGATAAAAGCCACATGAATGAATGTAATGTAGATGTGAGTCTGCAGAGGTCGGATGCCACATGAAGGCAGCAGCAGGAGCGAGTTGCAGGAGTTTAGAGAAGCCTGGTTGCTGATGTTTGCTATGGTAACAGCATCAGTGTACCTGTGTGTGTCCAGGCTCCGTCTCCCTGTGCGTTGGACCGTACAGCCGCCTGGCTGCTCAACATGAACTCCGCCTCCTCCTATGGCGAGACGGAGGACGATCGTCATGACGACGCCCTCATAGAGAAGGTAAGAGACTCCTCGTTCTGGGTCTGTACTGGTTCTGCTGGTTCCACTGAGTCTGCTGGTTCTGACTCTCTGTGTGTGTGCAGTACCAGCAGGAGATTGCATTGCTGCAGGAGAAGTTGCGAGTTGCAGCGCTGCGGCAGGACGAGTGTGAAGCCCGACTGCTGGTCCAGGATCAGCAAAACCAACGCATGCTGCAGGAGTACCAGGTGTGTAAGACCTGCACCTGTCAGAGATGAGCTGATTCTTCCATGTCCTACAGTTAGTTTCTTATGAAACATAAAGGAGTAGAGAAACAGACACTCTGTGGAGAGGCTGGTCTGTAATCGAAAAACAAACATCGGTTCAATCAGAGTTGGATCAGTAAGGCAGAGGAGAGTCAGCACCTTCATGATGAGTGTGTGTTTCAGGCTCGGCTGGAGGACACAGAGAGCCGACTGAGGAGGCTGCAGGACGATAAAGACCTGCAGATGAACAGCATCATCAGCAGGTCGGTCACCTGTCTGTCTGAACACCTGTCTGTCTGAATACCTGTCTGTTGGAACACCTGTCTGTTGGAACACCTGTCTGTAGGAACACCTGTCTGTAGGAACACCTGTCTGTAGGAACACCTGTCTGTTGGAACACCTGTCTGTTGGAACACCTGTCTGTAGGAACACCTGTCTGTAGGAACACCTGTCTGTTGGAACACCTGTCTGTAGGAACACCTGTCTGTTGGAACACCTGTCTGTAGGAACACCTGTCTGTTGGAACACCTGTCTGTAGGAACACCTGTCTGTCTGTCAGAACATCTGTCTGTCTGAACACCTATGTGTCTGAACAACTGTCTGTCTGAATACCTGTCTCTCTATCTGAACACCTGTCTGTCTGTCGGAACACCTGTGTATCTATCTGAATATCTGTGTGTCGGAACACCTGTGTGTCTGTGTTAAGTACGTATAAAGGTGTGACCTCTCACCTGTGCAGGTTGATGGCAGTGGAGGAGGAGCTGAAGAAGGATCACTCTGACATGCAAGCTGTGGTCGACTCCAAACAGAAGATCATAGAGGCACAGGTACCTGTCTGTCTGTCTGTCTGTCTGTCTGTCTGTCTGTCTTAGACTTTAGTTCTGTTCTATGAGATATTTCAATAAGCTGACTTCCTGTCTGTCTCTCTTCCTGTCTGTCTCTCTTCCTTTCTCTCAGGAGAAGAGGATTGCGAGTCTCGATGCCGCCAACAGTCGCCTGATGGCGGCACTGACTCAGCTAAAGGAACGCTACGCCGTGACATCACAGAGGAATGGGCTGTCTCCTAGCAACACGTCGTCTCTGCAGATCACGGAGAATGGAGAGTTCCGTAACTCCGGCGGCTGCTGAGCTCTGATTGGCTCTGACTGCAGGAGGTGGGAGGGGCTTATCTGCATAATGTGTGAGGCCACAGGAGGCGGGGCTAACTCATTAACCATGCTCTTTATTTAACCACAGAACTGCCAATCAAATGATGGATCTCACCTCTGACCTGACTCTGCCCCTGTTGCTAGGTTACCACTCAGCTCGTATTTTTGTTTTGCATGTTTTGCATCGTTCATTACGAAGTCTGACATCATATCCTGTTTCCTTCTGGTACTTCATGGTGAGAGCCAGAAACTTCCAGCAACCAAACTGCACGTCTTTATTATTGAACTAAGTCACTTGGAACTACTCTGGTCCCTACTGGTCTCTACTGGTCCCTACTGGTCCCAACTGGTCTCTACTGGTCTCTACTGGTCTCTACTGGTCCCAACCGGTCCCAATCGGTCCCTACTGGTCTTTACTGGTCCCTACAATTCCCAACTGGTATCTACTGGTCCCCACTGGTCCCAATTGGTCTCTACTGGTCCCTACTGATCCTGATCGGTCTCTACTGGTCCCTACTGGTCCCTACCGATCTCTTCTGGTCCCTACTGGTCCCAACCGGTGCCTACTGGTCTCTACTGGTCCCAACTGGTCCCTACTGGTCCCCACCAGTCTAACTGGAACAACTTCAGCTCTACGTGGCTCCGGTGTTTATATTAGAAGATGAAACTTTATTGACCGACGTGGCGTTGACAGTTTGTCTGGTGGAAGTTCAGAGCTCCGTGACTCTTTAGGCTCTTTGTGTTTAGATCGTGACTTAAAGGAACAGTCCAGCATTTTATCAGCTTCAGCTCTGTGTGTCCTGGACACAGAGAGGGTTAGCCTAGCTTAGCACAAAGACTGGAAACATGGGGAAACTGTTAGCGTAGCTCCGTCATAGGAGAACAAACCTTCATCTGATTGTGTTGAGCGCTTGGCCGCTCTGGGCTTCCTTAGCGTTGAACATTTAGTTTATCTGGATCCGAGGGTGATGTGAGACAGTTAGACGTTAGTTTGTGTTGTTTCAGAGAATTCTACTGATTTTAATGTAAACATCAGATTTTATTGTACAACAGTAAAAACTTTAAATTGTGATGAATAGTTTGTGAACACACACACACACACACACCTCGGCTGTCCTGTACAGCTGGACTCTACTGAACTTTGCTGGACTCTACTGAACTCTGCTGGACTGTGCTGGACTTTACTGAACTCTACTGAACTGTGCTGGACTCTGTTGGACTCTACCAGACTCTAATCAACACTGTTGGACTCTACTAAACTATTTTGGAATCTACTAAACTCTACTGGACCCTACTGGACTCTTCTGGACTCTACTGGACTCTGCTGGACCCTACTAGACCCTGCTGTGTTCACTGTGGCTTCTGTCTCTGTTCTGTATTTATGAAACTTTCTGTTGTTGTTATTTATCATCAGTATTTATAAAGAGATGCTCCAATAAACTGTTACACTATCAGCCTGTTGCACAATCTGGACCTCAGCGCCCCCGGTGTCTGAAACGTGCCAGTGCAGACAGACAAGTTTTATTCTTTAGAACAAAGCAGTGAGACTAGGAGCTCCTTCTTAAATGCACACGGGTAGTTAAGGAACTTCAGCGTGCACGGGTAGTTACGGACTTAAACGGGCACGGGTAGTTAAGAAAGTTAAACGGGCACGGGTAGTTAAGAAAGATAAACGGACACGGGTAGTTAAGGAAGTTAAACGGGCACGGGTAGTTAAGGAACTTAAACGGGCATGGGTAATTAAGAACCTCATATGGACACGGGTAGTTAAGAACCTTATATGGGCACGGGTAGTTAAGGAACTTGTACGGGCATGGGTAGTTAAGAAAGTTAAACGGGCACGGGTAGTTAAGGAACTTAAACGGGCATGGGTAATTAAGAACCTTATATGGACACGGGTAGTTAAGGAACTTGTACGGGCATGGGTAGTTAAGAAAGTTAAACGGACACGGGTAGTTAAGGAAGTTAAACGTGCACGGGTAGTTAAGAAAGTTAAATGGACACGGGTAGTTAAGGAACTTGCCCTTGCCCATCCACCCGGAAAGCTAAGATGGCCAATGTTCCAACCTCATCCTAAACCAAAACAAGCTAATCTGCATATTTAAACAGGGGAAAACACTCTTGATGTAAGTCATTAACTGAGGAAGTTCTGTGGTAATACTTTATTTTGTTTATCCTTTTCATCTGCAGTGCCTTGTCACAGTGCGCATTTTCATTAGTTAACGCCTAATTTATATATCAATGTGGCGACTGATGACGTTATTAGACACAAATGTTATCAACAACCCGATCAACTCTACGCGAAGGAGATGTGTTGCACTGCGTGAGGCAAATGGTGGTCACACCAGATACTGACTGGTTTCTGGACCCCCCCTAATTCAGTGAAACTGCACATTTTGGAGTGGCCTTTTATTGTGGCCAGCCTAAGGCCTTTTATTGTGGCCAGCCTAAGGCACACCTGTGTTCACACCGTTCACAGGTTAACAACGCAGCCAAAAGGTTATATTGTGTTTAATTAAAAAAATGCTCTTGTCTGATAGACAGTGAACCTGTTGTTTATTTGATCCACATATTACAGCAGTGAGTGCAGCAGTAACGTCAGATCCTGTTTACACTGGGGGGAGAGGGTGGTTCCCACTGTCGAATCGTCAAGTGCGCGAGGGCTCTCTCGCGGACATTTTGAGCCCTTTATAGACACTTTTTGTAAGTCCGTATTTCTGCAGACTTTGGCTGAGGGGATTGCCCACAGTTCATAGCGGTATGACGTGAAACACATGGGTTACCGGGGAAAGCCCGGAAGCGAGAGAAATGTCACGGCAAATCCGCGTTATAAGAGAAGAAGAAAACAGTAAACACCTACGCTGATGTTAAACTTGTTGAAAGTTTTCTTAACTTAAGATGCTGCATAGAACACATGAAGTCAGAGGAAAGCAGTCACCTCATCACACACTGAGTTTATTCAACTATTTACTTTAGTTTTTGCTTAATGAGTCTGTTTGACCAACAATAGTGTTTTGATTAATTACAAATATATATTGACATTTAGACTACCTCTCCTCCACTCTGCAGGGCGAGAGTCTGCAGGACTTAAACATCAGGCAAAAACATCAAATAAAGAGTGATAAAGTGGCAAAGTGCTGTCCCGTTTCTGTTTACAGCATTTTGAGCCCTCACAGCCTCTTAAACTCAATCACTTTCCAAGTGACGTCAGTGAAGTCTGTGAGGGTTCAGGACTTAGGGTTTAGGGGGGACATTGGGATTGGAGCTCTGTGATGGAGTGGAAATGGTGCGGGTCTAGTTTTGGAAAGGCCCTCTGTGTGCACGTGCCTGCATATCCTGCATCCTGACGCTGCTGCCCCAACAGGTACCTGCAGAGAAAACTGTACTAGAAACAGACTGTTAAAATGTACAACACCCTGCAGCACACATTAAAGGACTTGAGCTTGCGCAGCCTGTCCTACATTCGTCCTGCTGTGTTGTAGTTGAGCCCAAGAAGACAAACCCTAGCAGTGGACACCTGAGAGGACAGACCACCAGCAGAGGGCCGAAATGACGAAGGAATTGAGCTGTGGTCTGTAAAAGAGCCTTTGTTTACTCTTGTTTGTTTACTCTTGTCCTGTGTACATTGAGAGCAAAGTACGATCCAAAGTCAGATTCCTAGTTTGTGTTTCCTGACCTATAAAGTTGATTCTGATCCATGTCTTTAGTTGGAGGCCTTTAGGTTTGACCCACATAAACTAACTAGAGGTTTTTCAGAATAATTAAGCACTCATATTTATAGTGGGTACGGAAAGTATTCAGACCCCTTTAAAATTTTCACTCTTTGTTTCATTGCAGCCATTTTCCAAAAATCAAAAAAGTTCATTTTATTTCTCAGTAATGTACACTCAGCACCCCATCTTGACAGAAAAAAAACAGAAATGTAGAAATTTTTGCAAATTTATTAAAAAAGAAAAACTGAAAATTTTAAAGGGGTCTGAATACTTTCCGTACCCACTGTACTTCACTACCCCGTCCGTGTTATCTAAACTCTTATTTTGAAATCTCCTAACCGGATGCGATATCTGACGTTGCGCTTGTGTTTTATTTTGAAAGTCGCCCGGATGTGTGCAGTTTCGTGGTTTCAGCTTGACGCGGTCAGCTGTTGGTCTAGTTGTCAACATGCCTCTGTGAGACGGTAGCTGTCCGGTAAATAACCGGGTTTAACCGGGTTTAACCGGGCTAAGTCGGTGTCGCTCGGTTCTGGCGGGAGAATGGAGACGTTCAGTAAGCTAACCAGCATGCTGCTGCACGCGCTGGAGACGGTGAGTTAGCAGCTAGTTAACGTTAGCACGGTTAGCTTCTGTTAGCTCAGGTAAATAAAGTTAAATAAAGTTGAAGTGAAGGTGAGGACAGCCTGTCTGTCTGTCTCTACCTGTCTGTCTGTCTGGGAGGACCGTGTGATTAACACTGACACCGGAAACTAACAGAAACCAGTTTGCTAAAGTAAGTGAAGCTAAAGTTAGAGTCTGTTTACCTGCAGCAGGTATGTTGGTGGTGACGTGGAGGAATGTTGGAGGAGGAGTCTCTACCTGTCTCTGTCTCTACCTGTCTCTGTCTGTCCCTGTGTCTGTCCCTGTGTCTGTCTCTACCTGTCTCTGTCTCTACCTGTCTCTGTCTGTCCCTGTGTCTGTCTCTACCTGTCTCTGTCTGTCTGTCTCTGTCTGTCCCTGTGTCTGTCTCTACCTGTCTCACTCTGTCTCTACCTGTCCGTGTCTCTACCTTTCTGTCTCTACCTGTCTCTACCTGTCTCTGTCTCTGTCTGTCTGTCTCTGTCTGTCCCTGTGTCTGTCTCTACCTGTCTCACTCTGTCTCTACCTGTCCGTGTCTCTACCTTTCTGTCTCTACCTGTCCCTGTCTCTGTCTCACTCTGTCCCTGTCTCTCAGAGGGAGCCCACGGTGGACCTTCTGGACTCCTTTGTGGATCACTGGAAATCCGTCACTAACTATTACATCGAGACGACAGGTGAGGAGCTTTAACCTGCAGACACTCTTACCTGTCAGAACCAGCCAATCACAGTCAGCCGCTGTGTGTGTGTGCAGATGACAGCCGTCCTGTGAGACAGACAGAGATCCCCTGGCACCTCAGACAGATGTTGGACATCCTGGTGTACGAGGAGAAGCAGCAGGTAATGCACACACCTGGACAGGTAACTCCTTCCCATCACTTTTCACGCATCATCAGCAGTTTGTGTCAGTGATGCACCTCCCTCAATATTTCCGTCCAATCAGCCGCAGCCTGGACTCGTTTCCATGGAGACTTCAGTGTGGATGGCTCTGATAGACTGGCCCCCGCGGGCTCCTGGGGGCCTCCTCCTATCTCTCAGACGGGAGGTTTTCTGTGTTTATAGGAACATATCAGATTGTCCTGTGGGTTGGGCCTGAGGTTCTGAGGTGGGGCCTGAGGGCCTGTGGTGGGGCCTGAGGTTCTGAGGTGGGGCCTGAGGGCCTGTGGGTTGGGCCTGTGGTGGGGCCTGAGGGCCTGTGGGTTGGGCCTGAGGTTCTGAGGTGGGGCCTGAGGGCCTGTGGGTGGGGCCTGAGGGCCTGTGGGTTGGGCCTGAGGGCCTGAGGTGGGGCCTGAGGGCCTGTGGGTTGGGCCTGAGGGCCTGTGGGTTGGGCCTGAGGTGGGGCCTGAGGTGGGGCCTGAGGGCCTGTGGTGGGGCCTGAGGTGGGGCCTGAGGGCCTGTGGTGGGGCCTGAGGGCCTGTGGGTTGGGCCTGAGGGCCTGTGGTGGGGCCTGAGGGCCTGTGGGTTGGGCCTGAGGTTCTGAGGTGGGGCCTGAGGGCCTGTGGTGGGGCCTGTGGGTGGGGCCTGAGGGTGGGGCCTGAGGTTCTGAGGTGGGGCCTGAGGGCCTGTGGTGGGGCCTGAGGTGGGGCCTGAGGGCCTGTGGGTTGGGCCTGAGGTTCTGAGGTGGGGCCTGAGGGCCTGTAGGTTGGGCCTGAGGGCCTGTGGGTTGGGCCTGAGGGTCTGTGGGTTGGGCCTGAGGGTCTGTGGGTTGGGCCTGAGGTGGGGCCTGAGGTGGGGCCTGAGGGCCTGTGGTGGGGCCTGTGGGTGGGGCCTGAGGGCCTGTGGGTTGGGCCTGAGGTTCTGAGGTGGGGCCTGAGGGCCTGTGGTGGGGCCTGTGGTGGGGCCTGAGGTGGGGCCTGAGGTTCTGAGGTGGGGCCTGAGGGCCTGTGGGTTGGGCCTGAGGTTCTGAGGTGGGGCCTGTGGGTTGGGCCTGAGGGCCTGTGGGTTGGGCCTGAGGTTCTGAGGTGGGGCCTGAGGTGGGGCCTGAGGGCCTGTGGGTTGGGCCTGAGGTTCTGAGGTTGGGCCTGAGGTTCTGAGGTGGGGCCTGTGGGTGGGGCCTGAGGGCCTGTGGGTTGGGCCTGAGGTGGGGCCTGAGGGCCTGTGGTGGGGCCTGAGGGCCTGTGGGTTGGGCCTGAGGTTCTGAGGTGGGGCCTGAGGGCCTGTGGGTTGGGCCTGAGGTTCTGAGGTGGGGCCTGAGGGCCTGTGGGTGGGGCCTGAGGGCCTGTGGGTTGGGCCTGAGGGTCTGTGGGTTGGGCCTGAGGGTCTGTGGGTTGGGCCTGAGGTGGGGCCTGAGGTGGGGCCTGAGGGCCTGTGGTGGGGCCTGTGGGTGGGGCCTGAGGGCCTGTGGGTTGGGCCTGAGGTTCTGAGGTGGGGCCTGAGGGCCTGTGGTGGGGCCTGTGGTGGGGCCTGAGGTGGGGCCTGAGGTTCTGAGGTGGGGCCTGAGGGCCTGTGGGTTGGGCCTGAGGTTCTGAGGTGGGGCCTGTGGGTTGGGCCTGAGGGCCTGTGGGTTGGGCCTGAGGTTCTGAGGTGGGGCCTGAGGTGGGGCCTGAGGGCCTGTGGGTTGGGCCTGAGGTTCTGAGGTTGGGCCTGAGGTTCTGAGGTGGGGCCTGTGGGTGGGGCCTGAGGGCCTGTGGGTTGGGCCTGAGGTGGGGCCTGAGGGCCTGTGGTGGGGCCTGAGGGCCTGTGGGTTGGGCCTGAGGTTCTGAGGTGGGGCCTGAGGGCCTGTGGGTTGGGCCTGAGGTTCTGAGGTGGGGCCTGAGGGCCTGTGGGTGGGGCCTGAGGGCCTGTGGGTTGGGCCTGAGGTTCTGAGGTGGGGCCTGAGGGCCTGTGGTGGGGCCTGAGGGCCTGTGGGTTGGGCCTGAGGGCCTGAGGTGGGGCCTGAGGGCCTGTGGGTTGGGCCTGAGGTGGGGCCTGAGGGCCTGTGGGTTGGGCCTGAGGTGGGGCCTGAGGGCCTGTGGTGGGGCCTGAGGGCCTGTGGGTTGGGCCTGAGGTTCTGAGGTGGGGCCTGAGGGCCTGTGGGTTGGGCCTGTGGGTGGGGCCTGAGGTTCTGAGGTGGGGCCTGAGGGCCTGTGGTGGGGCCTGAGGTGGGGCCTGAGGGCCTGTGGGTTGGGCCTGAGGTTCTGAGGTGGGGCCTGAGGGCCTGAGGTGGGGCCTGAGGGCCTGTGGGTTGGGCCTGAGGTTCTGAGGTGGGGCCTGAGGGCCTGTGGTGGGGCCTGAGGTGGGGCCTGTGGGTGGGGCCTGAGGTGGGGCCTGAGGGCCTGTGGGTTGGGCCTGAGGGCCTGTGGGTTGGGCCTGTGGGTGGGGCCTGAGGGCCTGTGGGTTGGGCCTGTGGGTGGGGCCTGAGGGCCTGTGGTGGGGCCTGAGGGCCTGTGGGTTGGGCCTGAGGGCCTGTGGTGGGGCCTGAGGGCCTGTGGGTTGGGCCTGAGGTTCTGAGGTGGGGCCTGAGGGCCTGTGGGTGGGGCCTGAGGGCCTGTGGGTGGGGCCTGAGGTTCTGAGGTGGGGCCTGAGGGCCTGTGGTGGGGCCTGAGGGCCTGTGGGTTGGGCCTGAGGTTCTGAGGTGGGGCCTGAGGGCCTGTGGGTTGGGCCTGAGGTGGGGCCTGAGGGCCTGTGGGTTGGGCCTGAGGTGGGGCCTGAGGGCCTGTGGTGGGGCCTGAGGGCCTGTGGGTTGGGCCTGAGGTTCTGAGGTGGGGCCTGAGGGCCTGTGGGTTGGGCCTGTGGGTGGGGCCTGAGGTTCTGAGGTGGGGCCTGAGGGCCTGTGGGTTGGGCCTGTGGGTGGGGCCTGAGGGCCTGTGGGTTGGGCCTGAGGTTCTGAGGTGGGGCCTGAGGGCCTGAGGTGGGGCCTGAGGGCCTGAGGTGGGGCCTGAGGGCCTGTGGGTGGGGCCTGAGGTTCTGAGGTGGGGCCTGAGGGCCTGTGGGTGGGGCCTGTGGGTGGGGCCTGTGGGTGGGGCCTGAGGTGGGGCCTGAGGTGGGGCCTGAGGGCCTGTGGGTGGGGCCTGAGGGCCTGTGGGTGGGGCCTGAGGGCCTGTGGGTTGGGCCTGAGGTGGGGCCTGAGGGCCTGTGGGTTGGGCCTGAGGTTCTGAGGTGGGGCCTGAGGGCCTGTGGTGGGGCCTGAGGGCCTGTGGGTTGGGCCTGAGGTTCTGAGGTGGGGCCTGAGGGCCTGTGGTGGGGCCTGTGGGTTGGGCCTGAGGTTCTGAGGTGGGGCCTGAGGGCCTGTGGTGGGGCCTGTGGGTTGGGCCTGAGGTTCTGAGGTGGGGCCTGAGGGCCTGTGGTGGGGCCTGTGGGGCCTGGGGGCCTGAGGGCCTGTGGGTTGGGCCTGAGGTGGGGCCTGAGGGCCTGTGGGTTGGGCCTGAGGTTCTGAGGTGGGGCCTGAGGGCCTGTGGGTTGGGCCTGAGGTTCTGAGGTGGGGCCTGAGGGCCTGTGGGTTGGGCCTGAGGTTCTGAGGTGGGGCCTGAGGGCCTGTGGGTGGGGCCTGAGGGCCTGTGGTGGGGCCTGAGGTGGGGCCTGAGGGCCTGTGGGTTGGGCCTGAGGTTCTGAGGTGGGGCCTGAGGGCCTGAGGTGGGGCCTGAGGGCCTGAGGTGGGGCCTGAGGGCCTGTGGGTTGGGCCTGAGGTTCTGAGGTGGGGCCTGAGGGCCTGTGGTGGGGCCTGAGGGCCTGTGGGTTGGGCCTGAGGTGGGGCCTGAGGGCCTGTGGTGGGGCCTGTGGTGGGGCCTGAGGGCCTGTGGTGGGGCCTGTGGTGGGGCCTGAGGTGGGGCCTGAGGTGGGGCCTGAGGGCCTGTGGTGGGGCCTGAGGGCCTGAGGTGGGGCCTGAGGGCCTGTGGGTGGGGCCTGAGGGCCTGTGGGTTGGGCCTGAGGTTCTGAGGTGGGGCCTGAGGGCCTGTGGGTTGGGCCTGAGGGCCTGTGGGTTGGGCCTGAGGTTCTGAGGTGGGGCCTGAGGGCCTGTGGTGGGGCCTGTGGGTGGGGCCTGAGGGCCTGTGGGTGGGGCCTGAGGGCCTGTGGGTTGGGCCTGAGGTTCTGAGGTGGGGCCTGAGGGCCTGTGGGTGGGGCCTGAGGGCCTGTGGGTGGGGGCTGAGGGCCTGTGGTGGGGCCTGAGGTTCTGAGGTGGGGCCTGAGGGCCTGTGGTGGGGCCTGTGGGTGGGGCCTGAGGGCCTGTGGGTTGGGCCTGAGGTTCTGAGGTGGGCCTGAGGGCCTGTGGGTTGGGCCTGAGGGCCTGTGGTGGGGCCTGAGGGCCT
The DNA here is from genome assembly GCF_014851395.1 of Micropterus salmoides. Classification (NCBI taxonomy): domain Eukaryota; kingdom Metazoa; phylum Chordata; class Actinopteri; order Centrarchiformes; family Centrarchidae; genus Micropterus; species Micropterus salmoides. The sequence goes on along the minus strand of NW_024044459.1, from coordinate 38,641,876 downwards.
GTGGGTTGGGCCTGAGGTGGGGCCTGAGGGCCTGTGGGTTGGGCCTGAGGGCCTGTGGTGGGGCCTGAGGGCCTGTGGGTTGGGCCTGAGGTTCTGAGGTGGGGCCTGAGGGCCTGTGGTGGGGCCTGAGGTTCTGAGGTGGGGCCTGAGGGCCTGAGGTGGGGCCTGAGGGCCTGTGGGTGGGGCCTGAGGGCCTGTGGGTTGGGCCTGAGGTTCTGAGGTGGGGCCTGGGGGCCTGTGGTGGGGCCTGTGGGTGGGGCCTGAGGGCCTGTGGGTTGGGCCTGAGGTTCTGAGGTGGGGCCTGAGGGCCTGAGGTGGGGCCTGAGGGCCTGTGGGTGGGGCCTGAGGGCCTGTGGGTTGGGCCTGAGGTTCTGAGGTGGGGCCTGTGGGTTGGGCCTGAGGGCCTGTGGGTGGGGCCTGAGGTTCTGAGGTGGGGCCTGAGGGCCTGTGGGTGGGGCCTGAGGGCCTGTGGTGGGGCCCTTGCTGTTCAGTCTGTAGATGCTTCCTCTTTCTTTAAAGGTTCAGTCTAGTGGTGAGAGTTGACAGGACAAAGATGTCCTCTGAGAGACAGCAGAGAGTTGCGAGTCAAGAAATCAGGTTTCTTTAGACAGATAATTAAGAAATGATATTTATTTAATTATTAAGTTAAAACATGTTTTTATAATTATTGTTGTTATCTGTAGATTAATAAACAAACAGAATGCAGAAATGAGGTGCTGCATGATGTAATCCAGTATTTTCCTGGGAGGGTTGGCTGATCTGGACTAACAAACATGTAGAGCATCCAGCGTGACCACAGACACCAGGACAGTGTGAGCTCACTGTTTCTGCTCCATTAGAAACCACCTCATCAGGGAGGATCAGGGCTCCTCTGGCTCTGCTTAACGAGATAAACAAATCCAACCAAAATGTCTTGGTGACACAAAGTCGTACTGACAGCCATAATTTCAGCTGCTGGTAAAACGTTTTTAGTTCAGCATGTAAAAGTACAAATGACATGTTTGTGTCAGAGGCTGTATCCAGCAAATTCAGGAACACGCTCATGTTACATGTTAGCAGTGCTGTTACTGATAATATTCATCAAACGTTTGTTTTTAAAGAGGGCGGGGCTCACCGGCGTAGGTCGGCTCCGCCCTCTTTACAAACAAGGGAAAAAACACAAACAGCTGATCAGATCCACACAAGGTGGGCTCGCCTGGAGACTTCATCACTGATCGCTGTTTGATCTGTGTGTTGACGGCAGGGGGAGGAGCAGACCGGACCTTGTATTGAGTATCTGCTGCAGCACAAACTGTTGGAGACCCTGTGCACTCTGGGAAAAGCTCAGGTACAGCTCACTGTGACACGCAGCAGACCGCCGTCTTTATTTTACACGCTTAACGTCTCCTCCTGCCCCCCCCCAGTATCCTCCAGGTATGGTGCAGCAGGTCTTGATCTTCTTCTCTAAGCTGTTGTCTCAGATGCAGAGGCCTCTTCTGCAGCTGGTCAGCGTCTACAGACCTGTTCAGGTGAGCTCACCTGGTTCAGCCTCCTGCCAGGCACTTTCCTCTGGCATCACCGCACACCTGAGGCGACGGCTTCCACGAGCTCACCAAGAACAGGAAGTGCTAGCAGGTGGCAGCTAGCTAGCTAGCAGGTGACAGCGAGCTAGCTAACAGGTGACAGGTGGCAGCGAGCTAGCAGGTTGCAGCAAGCTAACATGTGGTAGTGAGCTAGCTAGCAGGTGGCAGCGAGCTAGGTGGCAGCGAGCTAGGTGGCAGTGAGCTAGCTAGCAGGTGGCAGCGAGCTAGCAGGTGGCAGTGAGCTAGGTGGCAGTGAGCTAGGTGGCAGTGAGCTAGCTAGCAGGTGGCAGCGAGCTAACATGTGGCAGCAAGCTAGCTAGCAGGTGGCAGCGAGCTAGCTAACATGTGGCAGTGAGCTAGCTAGCAGGTGTCAGCGAGCTAGATAACAGGTGGCAGGGAGCTAGCTAGCAGGTAACAGTGAGCTAGCTAGCAGGTAACAGTGAGCTAGCTAACAGGTGGCAGCGAGCTAGCTAGCAGGTAACAGTGAGCTAGCTAACAGGTGGCAGCAAGCTAGCTAGCAGGTGGCAGCGAGCTAGCTAACATGTGGCAGCGAGCTAGCTAGCAGGTGGCAGCGAGCTAGCTAGCAGGTGGCAGCGAGCTAGCTAGCAGGTGGCAGCGAGCTAGCTAGCAGGTGGCAGCGAGCTAGCTAGCAGGTGTCAGCGAGCTAGCTAGCAGGTGACAGCGAGCTAACTAGCAGGTGACAGCGAGCTAGCTAGCAGGTAACGGCAAGCTAGCTAGCAGGTGGCAGCGAGCTAGCTAGCAGGTGACAGCGAGCGAGCTAACGTTAGCCTCGGTGTGGATACCAGAGATGTGCGGTTATGCCAGAGGGCCAATAGAGACATACCTGCTGTCAATCATGTGACTATCACTGTGCTGATGACTTCACTGTATGACATCACTCCTGCTCCACCCCCTAGAAGCTGATTCGTCTCTGTGCACTTCCTGGTTCCAACACTGAGAAGGAGGAAGCTCAGTTCTTATTGGCCGTCTGCTCCAGAGTCACACAGGATCCGCACGCGCTCAGATACGTCCTAGAGGTAACCGGCAGCTTCACTGACCTCACTGTCCACTAACTCACAGCTGACCCACAATGCAGGTAGACTTCTGTCTTCCTGCTCCCGTGACGGCCAGTTTTGATGCTGCCTGTTACCCATAAACCAGTGCGGCTGCAGCTGCGGCAGCTTACGAATAAACTGCCAAGATGGCGACAGACAAGCCGAATTCGTACACAAGTTCTTAGTAGTTTTCTCGCTTTGATCAGCGAAGTCAGCGAGAACTAAACCCTGAACTGTCACATCGGCCAGCGACTGTTCTGGTTTCTGAGGCGTCTGTTTGTCTTTTCAGTAGCTAGTTAGCTGGCGTCTGTCCTGACGGCCAGAAGAGACGCACGACGGCGTGCTGACGTCACACGTCAGTGCTGCCCTAGAGGCTGGTTGAAACCGATGTTAACGGAGATGCCTTATAGTGGCGCTTCTGAGGCAGCTGTCCGTTACGGTGCATTTGCGATATTGTAGCGATGTGAGAAAACGCAAAGGCTGCGATTACGCTCCGGTCACATGACACGTGAGAGTCACGTGTCATGTGACGCTGCACCTTCACGTGTTCGGCCTTCAGCTTGACAGAAGCCGACACCACACAAACTTTATTAAACACGAGAGGCGTCACCTGGTTTTGTTTTTGTTGGCCAGCCTTTAAACTGAACCTGTGAAGTGTTTTCGTTTGCTTACTGGGACACAGACGGCGCCCAGCAGAGACCCAGTAGAGCGAGATGCTTCACTCGGCAGCTGAAGCAGAGCGTTCACCACACCGTGTGAACCTGTTCTGGTCCCACCTCCGACTGACGTGATGGACCTCTGTAGGTAACACAACGCAGCGGACCGGAAAGCCACGCCCACAACGCAGCGTGGTTACTCTGTCTCTCTGAGTCACGTTGGAACAAACAGTTGCCGTATGAAACTGCCGTTATCACCTGCCTCCTTCAGTGCCGTTGAACCGCACTAGAGCTCGTGGGCCCCCTTGGTGCGGACAAACCCGGACCAAACGGGCGTTCGGAGACCTCCTCGGAGAGGCGTCCTGGTACGCTTTCAAGCGAACTCTTTGTGGTGTGAAAGACGACCACGGGAGTTTCTGATAGCAGAGATGTGAGCTGAGCGTTATTTCCAGAGCTAATCTAATAAATCCGTCAGCAGTGCTTCATGTCGAGTTTATCGAGAGCTTTTACTTTGAAGGACGTTCAGAAGAGTCTCTGGCCTGCGTGACCTCGTCTGAAAAAACGTGCGATCGGATTCCCCCGAAGCGTCCGTAGGTTTGTGACACATGTGAGCATGTGCAAAAGTGTCCTTACAATCAGCTTGGCAGACGGATTTGCAGCCGCCGCTTTAGGCTAATAGGCCCTGAATTATTAACACGGCCTGTTTTTACGTTAGTAATCATAGCAGGCTGTGCGGCCGAGCGGCGCTCTGACATACTAACAACGTGACCTTTGAGAGAACGGGGTTCTGGGTCTGAGAAACGGCTCCTGATCCAACAGGAAGTGAGTGTCTCTGGGACTTCCTGTCTGACGGCAGCTTTGTGCCATAGATTGTGGACCAACCGGCAGCCGGGACACCAGCCTCTGACCAATCGCAGCTCTCCGCACAAGCATCCAGTCACAGGACAGAGTCGCCGCCACCCCTCTCCAGCCAATCAGAATCATCCACCTGCAGCCCCGTCCAATCAGAGTCCGGTCTGCTGCGGGCCCTGCTGCAGCTCACAAGGAGTCAGGTCAGTAAGGTCACATGACGTCAGCACGTAAACTGTGTGTGCTGCATCCAGGAGGTCTCTGACAGTCCAGGTTCTGTGAGACGCCTCCTCCCCTGAGAACAGAGGGGCGGGGACAGGAAGCTTCAAAGTAAAACAGGAAGCCCAGAAACCTGTTTGACGGGCCCCTGTGTCTCCACAGAGGAGCTCGGTGAGTCTGAAGGCCTACGAGGGCCTCCTGCTGCTGGCCGGGCTGCGGTCCGGATCCTCAGGGGAGGTCCTGAGTGATCGGACCCAGCTGGGAGCTCTGCTGGCCGGGAGGCTGCTGGAGCTTCACTCCCTGCTGCCTCTGGAGAGTCTGGATCCTGGAGAGCTGCAGGGCTGGCCCCCCACGCCCTGGAGGTACACGCAGTACACGCAGTACACAACACACGCCCTGGAGGTACACGCAGTACACACAGTACACAACACACGCCCTGGAGGTACACGCAGTACACGCAGTACACAACACACGCCCTGGAGGTACACGCAGTACACGCAGTACACAACACACGCCCTGGAGGTACACGCAGTATACGCAGTACACAACACACGCCCTGGAGGTACACGCAGTATACGCAGTACACAACACACGCCCTGGAGGTACACGCAGTACACACAGTACACAACACACGCCCTGGAGGTACACGCAGTATACGCAGTACACAACACACGCCCTGGAGGTACACGCAGTACACGCAGTACACAACACACGCCCTGGAGGTACACGCAGTACACGCAGTACATGCAGTACACAACACATGCCCTGGAGGTACACGCAGTACACGCAGTACACAACACACGCCCTGGAGGTACACGCAGTACACGCAGTACACAACACACGCCCTGGAGGTACACGCAGTACACGCAGTACACAACACACGCCCTGGACCCAGGTCTGCCACACCAAAGGGAAGCATCTTATCTATGCGCCATCACCACCCAGTACACACTACTCACTACGTAACACACACTCTACACACTGTAGTACTGCAGTACTCTATCTGTGTTCTCTCAGTTCTCAGTTCTCGCGCTGCAGCTCTGATCTCAGGTCAGCGTCTCCGGCCTCGGATCACATGACCAACTTCTTCTCCTGGTTTGACTTCCTGGATCACCTGATGAGAGAAGCTCCTGAGGTACACACACCTGCACCCTGATAGTACTACTGCAGTACTGCAGATAGTACTGCAGACAGTACTGCAGTACTATCTGCAGTTTTCTCTCAGCTGCTGTGTGTTCGCAGGTGTTGGCGGTGAAGCTAGCTGGGTGTGTTGGCCGGCTCTGGTTGGTGGATCTGGTTCAGCCTCAGCTGCAGCACAGGTGAGTCGCCTCAGTCTCACCTTGTAGACGGGAAGTAGCTGCAGGGAGGCGGGAAGTAGCTGCAGGGAGGCGGGAAGTAGCTGCAGGGAGGCGGGAAGTAGCTGCAGGGAGGCGGGAAGTAGCTGCAAGGAGGCGGGAAGTAGCTGCAAGGAGGCGGGAAGTAGCTGCAGGGAGGCGGGAGGCGGGAAGTAGCTGCAAGGAGGCGGGAAGTAGCTGCAGGGAGGCGGGAGGCGGGAAGTAGCTGCAGGGAGGCGGGAAGTAGCTGCAGGGAGGCGGGAAGTAGCTGCAGGGAGGCGGGAAGTAGCTGCAGGGAGGCGGGAAGTAGCTGCAGGGAGGCGGGAGGCGGGAAGTAGCTGCAGGGAGGCGGGAAGTAGCTGCAGGGAGGCGGGAAGTAGCTGCAGGGAGGCGGGAGGCGGGAAGTAGCTGCAGGGAGGCGGGAAGTAGCTGCAAGGAGGCGGGAAGTAGCTGCAGGGAGGCGGGAGGCGGGAAGTAGCTGCAGGGAGGCGGGAAGTAGCTGCAGGGAGGCGGGAAGTAGCTGCAGGGAGGCGGGAAGTAGCTGCAAGGAGGCGGGAAGTAGCTGCGGTCCCGTCCCTGACGTGCAGGTGTGTGTGTGGTTCAGGTGTGAGCAGGTGGTCCTGGTCTCCACCTCCCTCCTCTGTGCTGCGGTCAGACTCGTCCGGTCCCGGTCTCTGCTGGATCAGCTGGTGCACTTCCTGCTGAGGACCGACACGCTGACGCCCCTGCTGCTGCGGCGCTGCGACCACATCTCTGACCAGGTGAGTGCGGCTCCGGGAGCCCCGCAGCCGGACAGGGTCCGGTCCAGCCGGTTCACGTTGTCACACCTGAGTTTGTCTGGCTGTCCTCAGATCAGCATGGCGTCTCTGTCTCTGGTGGAGGAGCTGCTACAGAAGCCTCACAGGGACATTCTGGACCTGCTGGTGTTGCGTTTCCTGCAGACTCGTAGTTACCTGTGTCCACCTGCAGCGGGACAGGACGAGCGTCACGCCGAGGGCAACGAGACCGACGAGGACAGCGGGTGAGTCACAGAGGACATGACATCACAACATGACATCACTGTCCAGCAGCAGCTGTGAGTCTCTCCGGTCTGGAGACCTGAGCGGACACAGTTACGCGGCGCCGTAACAGACAAAGTAGTTGGGAGGCGCACGGGACACGGCGCTTAAACGCCATCTCTGTAAACGCCATCTATCAGCGCTGAGCGCCACATACTGATGTTAGGTTTTTCTTTTACCATTTGCAGATCAGCGCCGTAGCGTCTCTCGCTCTCATGAACGCCGCAGCACAGATGTGTCCAACACAACGCTGCCATGTCTGTTAGTAACGAGGGTTCATCAGGGAACATCTGGCTCATGATGCAGCCTGCAGAACATTCTCCGCTCATAAAACCGCACTTTGGAAAATAAACTCCCGTTGCTTTGATGTTCTAAACAGACATCGTTAGAGAACAGCTGTGGTTTTACTGCTTGCTTTCAATTTGCTTTTATTATATAAAAGCAGTATTTCAAAAGTTAGTGTAAATCAGTGAATTACAGGAGGAGCCTACGCCGTCCTGTCTTCTTCCCTGGCGTTGATCCTGAACAGTAAACCTCGTTCACTTGATGGGAACGTGGGCTCGTTGGTCTGTGCTGGAGATCAGTGATTCACTTGACAGATATTTAATTAGTTAAATGCTTTAATTAGTGTTAGGGGGAGACAAACATAATCGTGACTTGTCGACTAATCGAGTAACTACAGAAATCCTCATTAGCTGCAGCCCTGCTTACTTGATTCCAGACTCTTTGTACTTTACTGTGAGCATGTTAGCGTAGCGCAGCCCAGATCGAGCCAGACTCCATTCAGAAAACAAGCATTTTAAAAGTTGTTTGCTTGTCATCCGGCTGACAGACCTGACTTAACACTTTTAACAAATCAGCTTCGTGCTGCCGTCAGTTCGATCCGTGTCTTGAAAGTAAGTCCCGGCTAAATGTTTGTTTTGGTGCCGTACCTCAGCGGTCAGTCATGTGAGAGAAGGGACGCGAAGGCTAAATCTGCATTTGGTCTGAACGCACAGTAAGTGAGGGTGTTTATGTTCTAAACGAACGTCCAGGAGACGTCCTTCTGTCATGCTGGTTCCAGGCGGCGTTCAGCTCAGCACTGTGGGGTGTAGGGGGGGCGTTATAGAACTGAAGACTGTAACGTGGTAAAATCTGAAGAAACTGCGGCGGCCACCGTGTCAGATTATGAAGTCATGAACTGTTGGCACGTTAGCCTGCGTCCCGTTAGCATCTTTCAGCAACAACACTGTAAACAAACACGGCTAACGGCTCGTCTTTCTGTCGGGACGCCGCGAGGTCGCCCGTCCGCTGCGAGCCGTCTGATTCAGTGTCTGACTCCTCGTCCCTCGGCCAGTCCGCCAGCTCTGTACTCAGATGTATTTCTGAGGATGTTTGCTCGAAGGCTCCACCGTCTGGACGCCAAGGGGAACAGGAGGCGCAGCAGAGGCCCAGACAGGAAGTGACGGCGTGCTGGGTGCGTTAAGCGTGTTTGTGTCTGTGTTCCAGTGACCTGGAGGAGGACCCCTTCTTCTTCTCCGACGGTCAGCTGCTCCCTCCTGCTCCCGTCTCCTCCTCTTCCTCCTCCGCTCCTCCTCCTCCCTCTGGCCTGGGATCAGCTGCTGATGTGGTCAACAGGTAAGTTGCTGTGGGCAGCCTGTTGATTGGTCAGCTCCAGCTCAGCCCTCCTCAGTGCTGTGTGGACCCGGACTCAGCAGCAGTTTACGATAACAGCCGTTCTCAGCAGCTGCGCTGGAGGGCGGTCCGGCTCCTGGTTCCTGCCTTTCCATCACGCTGCTGGCGCCACGCCGCCGCCCTGCAGATGTTTCACAATAACAGCCTTGTTATTTGATGGTTTGAACTCTTTGATCAGCAACAAACGGCGTGGCGGTCATTACCGGCTGAAATAAAGAAAACATGTGCTTGTGAGGTGGAGGTTAGAAAGTAGCCTACAAGCTGTTTGATGCAGCTTGTTCACAAACAAAAGGAGACTCAGAGTTTAACAGAATGATATTACTGTGGGTAGAAAGGTAAACAGGATATATTGTTGATCCTGTCAGACAGACACCCGGCGAAACAGAAGCAGCTGCTTGTATTTGTAGCGGGATGACGCGGTTCAGCCAGGCTCGTCTGTCGATAAAGTGAACTTATTATCTGAGAGGCATCATCGTCATCTCTTCTTCTCACATTCAGCTTTATTCTGATACTAAACCTCTACATGCACGATGTGTGTGTGTGCGTGTGTGTGTGTGTGTGCAGCTTCCTGTGTTTGGTTCCTGTCCAGGTTCGCTCAGCTCACCTGCTGCAGGAAGGAGGATACGAGTCGTACGTCCACGACGCTCACACGCTGGTCAGGACTCACGTTTGTAACCTGGTGTTTAACCTTTGACCTGGGCCCTGTGTTCACACGTTGCTGTGGAAACTGACTTTCTGCATCAGCCTCGGCTCCATCACTGTTTTCTGACCTTCTGTAAACAGGAAACACAAAATGGTCAGGTCAACGCCGTCGGTTACCGCCCCACGGTGTACCCTGCGCCTAGCCTGACCTCACGAGGAATGGAACTACACGTCGCAGAAGCGCTCTGTGCTCTGAAGCCAGTTTCACAAGCGTCCAAACCAGTGGCTGGAACACGGTGGAAACTTTCTTTAGAGCGCCACAATCCCGAGACTCGTCTGAGCCGCACAGGCTTTATTTTACCAACAGGAAGTTAGCGGAGGCTAAACAGGAAGTTAGCGGAGGCTAAACAGGAAGTTTGCGGAGGCTAAACAGGAAGTTTGCAGAGGGCTACACAGGAAGTTTGCAGAGGGCTAAACAGGAAGTTTGCGGGTGCTAAACAGGAAGTTAGCAGGGAGGCTAAACAGGAAGTTTGCGGAGGGTTAAACAGGAAGTTAGCAGGGAGGCTACACAGGAAGTTTGCGGAGGCTAAACAGGAAGTTTGCAGAGGGCTAAACAGGAAGTTTGCAGAGGGCTAAACAGGAAGTTTGCGGGTGCTAAACAGGAAGTTAGCAGGGAGGCTAAACAGGAAGTTAGCAGGGAGGCTAAACAGGAAGTTAGCAGGGAGGCTAAACAGGAAGTTAGCAGAGGCTAAACAGGAAGTTTGCAGAAGGCTAAACAGGAATTTAGCAGGGAGGCTAAACAGGAAGTTTGCGGAGGGTTAAACAGGAAGTTAGCAGGGAGGCTACACAGGAAGTTTGCGGAGGCTAAACAGGAAGTTTGCAGAGGGCTAAACAGGAAGTTTGCAGAGGGCTAAACAGGAAGTTTGCGGTTGATAAACAGGAAGTTTGCGGGTGATAAACAGGAAGTTAGCAGGGAGGCTAAACAGGAAGTTTGCGGTTGATAAACAGGAAGTTTGCGGGTGATAAACAGGAAGTTAGCAGAGGCTAAACAGGAAGTTTGCAGAGGGCTAAACAGGAAGTTTGCAGAGGGCTACACAGGAAGTTTGCGGGTGCTAAACAGGAAGTTAGCAGGGAGGCTAAACAGGAAGTTTGCGGAGGGTTAAACAGGAAGTTAGCAGGGAGGCTACACAGGAAGTTTGCGGAGGCTAAACAGGAAGTTTGCAGAGGGCTAAACAGGAAGTTTGCGGGTGCTAAACAGGAAGTTAGCAGGGAGGCTAAACAGGAAGTTTGCGGAGGGCTAAACAGGAAGTTTGCGGGTGCTAAACAGGAAGTTTGCAGAGGGCTACACAGGAAGTTTGCAGAGGGCTAAACAGGAAGTTTGCGGGTGCTAAACAGGAAGTTAGCAGGGAGGCTAAACAGGAAGTTTGCGGAGGGTTAAACAGGAAGTTTGCAGAGGGCTAAACAGGAAGTTTGCAGAGGGCTACACAGGAAGTTTGCGGGTGCTAAACAGGAAGTTAGCAGGGAGGCTAAACAGGAAGTTTGCGGAGGGTTAAACAGGAAGTTAGCAGGGAGGCTACACAGGAAGTTTGCGGAGGCTAAACAGGAAGTTTGCAGAGGTCTAAACAGGAAGTTAGCGGGGAGGCTACACAGGAAGTTTGCAGAGGGCTAAACAGGAAGTTTGCAGAGGGCTAAACAGGAAGTTTGCGGGGAGGCTACACAGGAAGTTTGCAGAGGGCTAAACAGGAAGTTTGCAGAGGGCTAAACAGGAAGTTTACAGAGGGCTAAACAGGAAGTTTGCGGGTGCTAAACAGGAAGTTAGCAGGGAGGCTAAACAGGAAGTTTGCGGAGGGCTAAACAGGAAGTTTGCGGGTGCTAAACAGGAAGTTAGCAGGGAGGCTAAACAGGAAGTTTGCGGAGGGTTAAACAGGAAGTTAGCAGAGGGCTACACAGGAAGTTAGCAGGGAGGCTACACAGGAAGTTAGCAGGGAGGCTACACAGGAAGTTTGCAGAGGGTTAAACAGGAAGTTAGCAGGGAGGCTACACAAGAAGTTAGCGGAGGGCTAAACAGGAAGTTAGCGGACTCCTGCGGCGTCTCCAGCTGCATTTCCAGCTGCGTCGTTTTAACAGCAGAACGTGAAAACAGGGTCCAGGTTACAAACTAAAGTTTTACATCAAATCCACACTGATCCAGTCGTCAGCACTCATGGCAGCATCTCCTCCCCCTCCTCCTTCTGCTCCTCCCTATCCTCCCTCTGCTCCTTCTCCTCCCTCCCTCCCCTCCCTATCCTACCTCTCCTCCTTCTGCTCCTTCTCCTCCCTCTCCTCCCCCACCTCCCTATCCTCCCTCTCCTCCTTCTCCTCCCCCCCTCCTCCTCCCTCCCCTCCCTATCCTCCCTCTCCCCCTTCTGCTCCTTCTCCTCCCTCTCCTCCCCCTCCTCCCTATCCTCCCTCTCCTCCTTCTCCTCCCCCCTCCTCCTCCCCCTCCTCCCTCTCCTCCTTCTCCTCCCCCCCCCTCCTCCCTCCCCTCCCTATCCTCCTTCTGCTCCTTCTCCTCCCTCTCCTCCCCCTCCTCCCTATCCTCCCTCTCCTCCTTCTGCTCCTTCTCCTCCTCCCTAGGTGACAGAGTGTCAGTCTCTCTCTCAGGCGTGGGATTGGCCCCTCGCTCTTCCTCCTCCCTCCTCCTCCTCCTCCTCCTCAGGTGAGGGGGAGGAGTTCTTCGAAGGTCACCTGCTGAAAGTTCTGTTCGACCGACTGGGCCGCGTGCTGGAGCAGGTAGACACAGCTGTCTGTCCTGTACACCTGTCCCAGGTGCATTCTGGGAGTTGCTGATGGTCTGTTGTGTTTCAGCCGTACGAGTTGAACCTGCAGCTGACCGCCGTTCTGTCCAGACTGGCGTCCTTCGGCCACCCGCTGCTGCACGAATACCTGCTCAACCCCTACATACACCTGTCTCACTGCTCCAGGTCGCTCTTCTCCGTCCTCATCAGGGTAAGACTGTCAGACACGTACCTGTCTCACTGCTCCGGGGTCAGCCTGTCTGTCTCAGGTAGTCATCGCTCTGTCTGTGTCTCCGTCAGCTGATGGGAGAGTTGATGCAGAGGATCCAGCGGGTTTCCAACCTCCCTGACAGACTGCTGAACGCCAGGAGACACCTGCTGGGACTGAACCACGGCGCTGGGTAACTACCTGTCTGTCTCACCTGCTCTCTTGCTGGTACATCAGCAGTACCTTTGGAAATCTGAGCTCAGCGGAGAAGCAGGTAGATTTAGAGGGTCAGTCCTCTGCAGGTCTGGGTTCTTTCAGCTGGGGCAGCGTACCCAGTCTGAGCCGGGTGGAGCCTCTCAGTCCTGCACAGCCCTGACCACCTGTGTCCACTCGAGTCCCAGACCTTCCAGTGCCCCGTCATGCTAAAAAGCAACTTAAAGCGGCTGTACATGGGCTGTACATGGGGTCGGGGACACATTGGTGGACGTGTCACAGTGGGAATCGAACCCAGGTCCCTCCAACCAAAGCCAGTGGTGATGGTGCAGCGGATGAAAAACCTTTCTTTGATCAAAAGAAACCCAGATGATACCTGATCTCAGGTGTGTGGTTCACCACCTCATCATGTCAGCAGGTTCAGGAGCTTCCTGTCCTGAGGTCTAACCTACTGACTGATGATGTAATGATCACGAGAACAGGTCGTCCCGTCAGTAGTTCTGTACCTGTGGTTACCTGGGTTACCTGTAGGTACCTGTGGGTACCCGTGGTTTCCTGTGGGTACCCGTGGTTACCCGTGGGTACCCGTGGTTACCCGTGGGTACCTGCATTTCCTGTGTTACCCGTGTGTACCCGTGGTTTCCTGTGGGTACCCTGCGTTTCCTGCGGCTACCTGTGTTTTTAACTGTGTTACCTGTGTGTGTCCTCAGACTGGAGCACCTGACCCTGCTGAGAGGACTCATCATCCTTGAGGAGTTCTGTAAGGAGCTGGCTGCCATCGCCTTCGTCAAACTGCCCCTGGACCAGGAGTGACCCACCTGGACCACCTGGGACAGGTACACGTTTAGGTACGCCTGGTTCATGTGATCTCCACCCTGAGGACACACTGAAGCAGAGACAGATACACCTGAGTACCTGGGGACAGGTACACCTGTATGACCTGGAGCAGGTACAGCTGGTCCACCTGGACTCTCAGAACCCTCTGACCCCCTTCAGAACCTTCACCGGAACATTTTAACCTTGGGACGTTGGGTCAGACCCTGATTGAAGCCTGTTTGACTGCAGGGTTTCTGAGGCGACCCTGAACGTCTCATCGTCTGTGCCTTAATGAACCGTCTCACTGACCCTCTACAGTGACATCACAGTGACATCACACCACAGTTTGAGTTATTTATAGTTTCAGTTTACTGTAACCAATCAGGAAAGACGACACCAGTGAAGAAGACAGAAACTCAGTGAGGGGAAGGAAGGTCAGACGCCACAGATGGACTTCGGCAGGACCGAGATCTGAGTCCAGGTCCCAGTTCAGGTCCCTGTCAGACCTGCAGGAGGTCTGAGACCACGGCTGGGTTAAAGCACACTCCAACGTACTGCCTACTACATAGTACTAGAGCCCGACCGATATGGGTTTTTGGGGCCCGATGCCGATATTGAAGTGAAAAAGAGCCAATTTATGAGCTGATATTTAGATTTAGAGAATGATTTGGACAGCAGACCCCTTTACTGCATAAACTACACTTAGAACAGGCCGATACTGAAAGCTGGTGTGTATGTGGGCTATAAAACCTTTTCCTAAAGGGATTAGGTTAATAAAATAGTTTACAGTCTCAAACAGTGAACATTAAACAATTCACATCAATAAATATTTGTTGCTGGGAGGTGCAACTTTTTCAGCGAATAAACGTGTTTCACTGAACACATAATCTGCCACATTAGCACATCCAGCTCATCTCTTCACTCTTTGATTCTAACCAAAGCTACGAGAGACCGTTTAACCTCCGTCGGTATGAATCATGGCGTCTAGGATCCAGTGAGCTGCTGCTGAATGCATCTGATACAACACGACTCTCTACAACGAGGACCTGCAGCTTTGAGATTTCATTTAACGTTATAACCACAACCAGCGCCGCTCCGACAGCATTTCACATCTACGTCACACAAAGAGCCTGAGCTACAGGAAGCCGTGTTCGATTCAGCTCACATGTTTTTACATGTCCGCTCTGCTTTAATCATTTCAGACACGCAGACTAACTGCAGACAGGCGGCTGCAGAGATATTTAGAATACGTCTGAAACTATAGTTTAACGGCTCATTACTGTTGGCGCTCCTCCACTGATAAACACGCCGTTAGCTTTGTGGCTAATTTAGCAACGGGCAGTGTTAGCTGCTGTAACGTTACGTGATGTTAGAGAATATTTAGAAGTGATGAACTAGAGACAAATGAGAGGAGCGTTCACTAAAACAGCCTCACTGTTTGAAATAAATCTACAGTTACGTCTGTCAGCAGCTTCCAGCAGCCAGCTAGCGAAGCATCAACCTGCTGTGAGCTGCTGGGAGGAACAACGGGAGGGTCAGCAAGTCACGAATGTTTTTATTATAATCATTAAAGTCGTGTAATTAACGTGACTCGCCGCTCACACAGCCCTCTGCTGTTTCTACACGCTGCCTTCTGTGGTTTTTGTGGTCCAGCAGTGTTGTTAACAGGAGAGCTGCAGCTGGTCGCCCTCTGGTGGGCAAAGTATGCAACACCTGAGTGAAGGATCCGACTCTAGGTTTCTTTTTTAATAGTCATATATCGGCCAATAATATCGGTCGGGCTCTACATAGTACTGCCTACTACTTACTGCATACTCAGTATGTACTGCGTACTGCATACTCAGTATGTACTACTTACTGCATACTCAGTATGTACTGCGTACTGCATACTCAGTATGTACTGCGTACTGCATACTCAGTATGTACTACTTACTGCATACTCAGTATGTACTGCGTACTGCATACTCCGTATGTACTACTACGAGTATTTCCTCCACGTACTCTGCAGCTGGACGCAGTACACAGTGCTGGTCAGGTGACCTGCCTGGTGGATGTGATGACCTCTGACCTGTGACATCATCAGGACTGACCGTCTGTCCATCAGTGAAGCTTTGTCAGCAGCTGTGGTCAGAAACACTGAGTTGTGATTGTGAAACCAAACATGAACTACGTTTTATTTCTGACTTTTACTTTGATCAAGTTCAAAAGAAAATCTTCCATTAAAGTCTGTTTGTACTGAAACGTTTTGATCGTCTTGTGTTTTTAAAGTTGAGCCTTTTACTTCCTTTGATTCATGATGGCGTTTGTTCTGAGGAGAGTGCTGTCATCAGTTCATCTGTTCTTTCAAAGCTTCACCAGCAAAATGTTCCACAAATACTAACACAGAGCTCCTCCTTCTGCTCCTTCTGTTGCTCCTCCTGCTGCTCCTCCTGCTCCTGCTCCTCCTGCTGCTCCTCCTCCTCCTGCTGCTCCTGCTCCTCCTCCTCCTCCTCCTCCTGCTGCTGCTCCTGCTGCTGCTCCTGCTGTTGCTCCTCCTCCTCCTGCTGCTCCTGCTGTTGCTCCTCCTCCTGCTGCTCCTGCTGCTGCTCCTCCTCCTGCTGCTCCAGCTGCTCCTCCTGCTCCTGTAAATCTTATCGGTTTAAATCTGATTGGTTAGTTTCTGATTGGTTTAAATCTTATCGGTTTAAATCTGATTGGTTAGTTTCTGATTGGTTTAAATGTGATTGGTTAGTTTCTGATTGGTTAGCTTCTGATTGGTTTAAATCTGATTGGTTAGTTTCTGATTGGTTAGTTTCTGATTGGTTTAAATCTTATCGGTTTAAATCTGATTGGTTAGTTTCTGATTGGTTAGTTTCTGATTGGTTTAAATGTGATTGGTTAGTTTCTGATGGTTTAAATCTTATCGGTTTAAATCTGATTGGTTAGTTTCTGATTGGTTTAAATGTGATTGGTTAGTTTCTGATGGTTTAAATCTTATCGGTTTAAATCTGATTGGTTAGTTTCTGATCGGTTTCAGACATTTTCTCATTTATTTCTTCTGTCAGTTTTCTTATCGATCCTCCTACCAACAGTTTGCAGGTCAGGAAACTGGGGTTTACAGTAAATTCCTTCTGACTTGAAGGCAGCACGCTGCGGTGATGAGCTCAGCTCACTGATTGGCTGTCCTGAAAGATGGGAGAGATGTGATTGGTTGAGTGTGAAGACTGGCGCTGCCTCCTGAGAGTCACTAATCAATAAATGATGTGGAGCTGGAGGTTCCCTGGTGGCGCCTCCTGCTGCCCCCCCCCCTCCTCCCCTCCTCTCCCTCCTTCACGTGTCAAACTGCTGCAGGTAAACACCAACACACCGGAAGTCGGGCCTGTACCCTTCACAATAAAAGAGATGAGTAACAGGGAACCTCAGTGGGTTCTCCAGAAACCTTCACCGGAGCTGTGGCCCCGAGCCGCTGGGGGGGGCCTCTGTCTGAAGACCTGCGAGCTGGTCCCTGGGTCCACATCCTGCTTTTAAACGCTCTAATATCCTCTGTGGGGTTCATCAATGGGGATAAATGATTGGAAGGATATATTTTATGAAGGCTTGTTAACATGTTATTACGCTCAGCAGAACCGTCTGATCAGCGTGCAGAGCAAAGGATCTGAGAAGCAGAACAGCTGATGAAGGCTTCCTGCCCAGATCTGCATCCACCTCTTTTCTCTGCACAAATGAGCGCCATCAGGAAATTCTCAGCACAACCGGCCCAGACGCCGACAGCAGAAACAGCTGATCAGTCGTGAGTTCACTAGTCAGAACTGATTCTCCCAGAAGAAGAGAAGCTCGGTTGTCATGAACCGACCAATCGCAGCCTGGATGGGGCGGGACATTTTAAAGTGTTGACAGACAGGTGTCTTTTACGCTGGGGACGCTGGGGACAGGTCAGAATGTCTCCATCTATTTTTGAAAGCTTTTGTTAAAAATGTTCAGAAAAACAGCAATAAGAAATGTTGAATAACACATGAAACAAGAAGAAACAGATGTGCGTCGTCCAAAAGCTGATTACTGCATTAGATTCATTATATTTTTATGTTTTGAGCTGTCACCCTAACTTGAATAAAGAATGCAGGAAATGAAGTGTCTCCTGTTGTGTGAAGCGTAACTGTAGAAAAATGGCTTCATATAATAATAATAATAATAATAATAATAATAATAGCCTTATTATTATTATTATTATATTATTATTATAGCCTAATAATAATAATAGCCTTATTATTATTATTATTATTATTATTATTATTATAGCCTAATAATAATAATAGCCTTATTATTATATTATTATTATTATTATTATTATAGCCTAATAATAATAATAGCCTTATTATTATTATCATTATTATTATTATTATATAGCCTAATAATAATAATAATAGCCTTATTGTTATTATTATGAGACACTGTCTCAGGCAGCCCCAGGCCTAATGCTTGCAGCTATTAATGATTCAGCAGGAAGATTCAGAGTTTGAGCTGTGGACCCAGACTCTTGGTTCTAATCCAGGAGAACCGGCTCTGGTTTTAAACTCACGTTATTTAAGGGCTTTTATTGTGAAGGTGCGTTCCGGATGTGTGCGGGGTGTTGCGGGCTGGTCACTCTGCACAGGAGGAAGAGGAGAGCGGAGCTGAAGGTCACAGCATCAGCATCATTAAAGACATTTCTGTCACATCTCTCTCACTGATCATCGATCAGCTGATCGGATTCATCAGCTGCACGCGGAGCAGCGCGTCATGAGGTGAGCCCGGATCAGCTGCTGCAACCGGCCCGTCTGCCCGCTCCTCCACCAGCAGCCTCCAGCTCCTCCACCCGTCTCTCTCCCCGATCCACCTGTCTGTCTCCCCGCCCGTCTCTCCGCCATGGGGAACCGGGGCATGGAGGAGCTCATCCCGCTGGTGAACCGGCTCCAGGACGCCTTCGCCTCCATCGGCCAGAACTCGAGCCTGGACCTGCCGCAGATCGCGGTGGTGGGCGGGCAGAGCGCCGGGAAGAGCTCGGTGCTGGAGAACTTCGTGGGCAAGTAAGTCTATCTGTCCGAACCGAACCGAGTCGGGTCGTGACTCCTGACCCCCCTGTCAGAGCGAGCCGCCCGGCTGCCTGCAGGCCGGCTGACCCGCTGAACATGAAGTGGTTCTGAATAATAAACAGGATCTAGATACGGAGCTGCAGTCAGGCTTCAGGACATGAGTTCTGCTCACATTTCAACCTGGTGTGGTTTCATTATATATTTAAATTATACATTTAATATATTTAAAATATATTTAACAAATATAAAATGTACATAATGTACAATATGTATATAACATGTAAACACAGCACTGTGTGAAGGTTCCTGCTGTAAAGTCCGAAGACTTCCACAAACACGTTCATAGATTACACTGATCAATAACAAAATGTAAAGAGAGTGAAAAGTCAGATCAGGATCTGGTGTGACCCCCTTTGCCTTTAGGTCTTCTAGGTCCACCTGCTCATAGTTTCTGAAGGAGTTCTGCAGGTGGGTCGGTCCAGACCTCCTGGAGACTCCCCACAGTCCTCCTGTGGAGTCAGGCAGCCTCAGCTGCTTCTCTCTCCTCCTGTAGACACACTAGATGATGTTGATGGGGGCCATGTGGGGGCCACACAGGGCCCTGTGGGGGCCGATCAGATGTTGGAGTCCTCCAGCAGCTCTTGATGAAAACGTTGCCTTCAGGAGTTATTGTGACAGCTAGCCCCGTGTTTCGCCTTCCAGGCGTCATGTGGTCGTCCTGCCTACATGTCAGCTGTTGTGACTGTAAATCAGAGGCTGCGGCCGTAACAGCGGGAGCTTGTGGCTGAAGCGAACTTTAACCGCACTGATCATATAAAGGGCTGAACCCTGAGGATGTGGACGTAGGCGGCCGGGTGCTAAATGTTGGACACAGCTGTAACAGGTTACTCTCATTGGTGATTCATCGATTGGTCGTTTGGTTCAGTTTCCCAGAGCCCGGGCTGGCGTCCTCTGATGTCTTGTTTTAACTCAAAGATCTGCAGTTTCCTGTCTCAGAGGAGCAAAGACAGCAGAACATCTGAGAAGCTGAAATCTAAAAAAACTGACTCAAACCGGTCAATCGATTTTCCAGATAGTTGGTGATGAAGTTAACATCTAATCGCTCATTTGATGAATCGTTGCAGCTCTGGTTATTACAGATCATGTGAAGGAAATGAAGACATTATGATGCAGATGCTGTCTGTAGTGTTTGAATATTATTATGATGAAGGTGAACAGAAGCTGTTGCTGATCGCTTCCTGTGCAGAAGATATCGAGCCATTTTCTTCCGTCTCTGAGGTCTGTAGTTCTTATTTTTGCTGTGATCTGATTGGCTGATTTTTATCTTCCTCCTCACTCCGAGGATGAGGAGCGTCATCGGTATCTCTTCTCTCATTGGTCACAGTTGGTCAGATGACTCGGCAGGGTGAATAACAGGGTGATGTGTGTGTGTGACTGCAGGGGAATCACACTCACACACTCAGAGGATGTCGTGACGATGTTTCTGCTCAAGCTGCCCTCACTGAAGGATTCACATCAAATAAAATCACATTAAAATATAACGTCATTTACATTCACTCATGCTGCGACGCTTTTATCATAGAGACATGGAGCGACACGCAAGAACCAACACACAGCACCAATAAAGCACCAACACAGCACCAATAAAGCACCAACACAGCACCAATAAAGCACCAACACAGCACCAACACAGCACCAATAAAGCACCAACACAGCACCAATAAAGCACCAACACAGCACCAATAAAGCACCAACACAGCACCAATAAAGCACCAACACAGCACCAATACAGCACCAACACAGCACCAATAAAGCACCAGCACAGCACCAATAAAGCACCAATAAAGCACCAACACAGCACCAATAAAGCACCAACACAGCACCAATAAAGCACCAACACAGCACCTATAAAGCACCAACACTGCACCAATAAAGCACCAACACAGCACCAACACTTCACCAACACTGCACCAATAAAGCACCAACACTGCACCAATAAAGCACCAACACAGCACCAACACTTCACCAATAAAGCACCAACACTGCACCAATAAAGCACCAACACAGCACCAACACTTCACCAATAAAGCACCTACACAGCACCAATAAAGCACCAACACAGCACCAATAAAGCACCAATAAAGCACCAACACAGCACCAATAAAGCACCAACACAGCACCAATAAAGCACCAATAAAGCACCAACATAGCACCAATAAAGCACCAACACAGCACCAATAAAGCACCAACACTGCACCAATAAAGCACCAACACTTCACCAATAAAGCACCTACACAGCACCAATAAAGCACCAACACAGCACCAATAAAGCACCAACACAGCACCAATACAGCACCAACACAGCACCAATAAAGCACCAACACAGCACCAATAAAGCACCAACACAGCACCTATAAAGCACCAACACTGCACCAATAAAGCACCAACACAGCACCAACACTTCACCAACACTGCACCAATAAAGCACCAACACTGCACCAATAAAGCACCAACACAGCACCAACACTTCACCAATAAAGCACCAACACTGCACCAATAAAGCACCAACACAGCACCAACACTTCACCAATAAAGCACCTACACAGCACCAATAAAGCACCAACACAGCACCAATAAAGCACCAATAAAGCACCAACACAGCACCAATAAAGCACCAACACAGCACCAATAAAGCACCAATAAAGCACCAACATAGCACCAATAAAGCACCAACACAGCACCAATAAAGCACCAACACAGCACCAATAAAGCACCAACACTGCACCAATAAAGCACCAACACTTCACCAATAAAGCACCAACACAGCACCAATAAAGCACCAACACAGCACCAACACTTCACCAATAAAGCACCTACACAGCACCAATAAAGCACCAACACAGCACCAATAAAGCACCAACACTGCACCAATAAAGCACCAACAAAGCACCAACACTGCACCAATAAAGCACCAACACTGCACCAATAAAGCACCAACACAGCACCAACACTTCACCAATAAAGCACCAACACTGCACCAATAAAGCACCAACACAGCACCAACACTTCACCAATAAAGCACCTACACAGCACCAATAAAGCACCAACACAGCACCAACACTGCACCAATAAAGCACCAACAAAGCACCAACACTGCACCAATAAAGCACCAACACTGCACCAATAAAGCACCAACACAGCACCAACACTGCACCAATAAAGCACCAACACTGCACCAATAAAGCACCAACACAGCACCAACACTTCACCAATAAAGCACCTACACAGCACCAATAAAGCACCAACACAGCACCAACACTGCACCAATAAAGCACCAACACAGCACCAACACAGCACCAACACTTCACCTACACTACACAAACACTGCACCAACACTGCACCAACACTTCACCTACACTACACGAACACTGCACCAACACTGCACCAACACAGCACCGACACATCACCGACACATCACCGACACTTCACCTACACTGCACCAACACTGCACCAATAAAGCACCAACACAGCACCGACACTGCACCAATAAAGCACCAACACTTCACCTACACTGCACCAACACTGCACCAACACTGCACCAATAAAGCACCAACACCGCACCAACACTGCAGCAACACTGCACCAATAAAGCACCAACACTGCACCAATAAAGCACCAACACAGCACCAATAAAGCACCAACACAGCACCAATAAAGCACCAATAAAGCACCAACACAGCACCAATAAAGCACCAACACAGCACCAATAAAGCACCAACACTGCACCAATAAAGCACCAACACTTCACCAATAAAGCACCTACACAGCACCAATAAAGCACCAACACAGCACCAATAAAGCACCAACACAGCACCAATAAAGCACCAACACAGCACCAATAAAGCACCAACACTGCACCAATAAAGCACCAACACAGCACCAACACTTCACCAACACTGCACCAATAAAGCACCAACACTGCACCAATAAAGCACCAACACTGCACCAATAAAGCACCAATAAAGCACCAACACTTCACCAATAAAGCACCAACACAGCACCAATAAAGCACCAACACAGCACCAACACTTCACCAATAAAGCACCTACACAGCACCAATAAAGCACCAACACAGCACCAATAAAGCACCAACACTGCACCAATAAAGCACCAACAAAGCACCAACACTGCACCAATAAAGCACCAACACTGCACCAATAAAGCACCAACACAGCACCAACACTTCACCAATAAAGCACCAACACTGCACCAATAAAGCACCAACACAGCACCAACACTTCACCAATAAAGCACCTACACAGCACCAATAAAGCACCAACACAGCACCAACACTGCACCAATAAAGCACCAACAAAGCACCAACACAGCACCAACACTGCACCAATAAAGCACCAACAAAGCACCAACACTGCACCAATAAAGCACCAACACTGCACCAATAAAGCACCAACACAGCACCAACACTTCACCAATAAAGCACCAACACTGCACCAATAAAGCACCAACACAGCACCAACACTTCACCAATAAAGCACCTACACAGCACCAATAAAGCACCAACACAGCACCAACACTGCACCAATAAAGCACCAACACAGCACCAACACAGCACCAACACTTCACCTACACTACACAAACACTGCACCAACACTGCACCAACACTTCACCTACACTACACGAACACTGCACCAACACTGCACCGACACATCACCGACACATCACCGACACTTCACCTACACTGCACCAACACTGCACCAATAAAGCACCAACACAGCACCGACACTGCACCAATAAAGCACCAACACTTCACCTACACTGCACCAACACTGCACCAACACTGCACCAATAAAGCACCAACACCGCACCAACACTGCAGCAACACTGCACCAATAAAGCACCAACACTGCACCAACACTGCACCAATAAAGCACCAACACAGCACCAACACTGCACCAACACTGCACCAATAAAGCACCAACACTGCACCAATAAAGCACCAACACAGCACCAACACTGCACCAACACTGCACCAACACTGCACCAATAAAGCACCAACACTGCACCAACACATCACCGACACTGCACCAACACAGCACCAACACTGCACCAATAAAGCACCAACACTGCACCAACACATCACCGACACTGCACCAACACAGCACCAACACAACACAGTAAGAGTTCTCCTGGTGACCGTAGACAGTAGTAAGAGCTGGTAGATTGTGCAGACTCAGAAGTCACTCTGCAGTATTTGTGACTTGAATCTGATTCTGGAGGTCACTGAGTAATGGAGGGATATGAGTCCTTTTAATTCTAAAGTAAAATGTATTCCTCCCCCGTCTCCTCCTCCTCTCTCAGGGACTTCCTCCCTCGTGGTTCAGGGATCGTCACTCGGCGCCCCCTGGTGCTGCAGCTCATCAACTGTCCAACAGGTGAGACGCAGACTGTAAACACCATCTCATGTTTACACTCTCAGCCTGATCATGTGACTGATTATTGATCTGATCAAGTGACTGATTATTGTTCTGATCATGCGGTGTGTATCAGAGTTCGCAGAGTTCCTACACTGCAAAGGCAAGAAGTTCATCGACTTTGATGAAGTCCGTCAGGAGATCGAAGCAGAAACGGATCGAATCACCGGGCAGAACAAAGGGATTAGTCCGGTCCCCATAAACCTGAGAGTTTACTCGCCCAACGGTAACACACACACCTGCTGACATCAGCTACTGCTGCTGAGCTATGATTGGACAGTCAGTGTTTGGAGGCGGGGTTAAGTGACAGTTGAACTCTGTGTGTTGATGTTGTCAGTGCTGAACCTGACTCTGGTGGATCTTCCCGGGATGACCAAGGTCCCGGTGGGAGACCAGCCAGCCGACATTGAGAACCAGATCAGGGAGATGCTCATGCAGTTCGTCACCAAGGACAACTGCCTCCTATTGGCTGTTTCCCCCGCCAACTCTGACCTGGCCAACTCTGACGCTCTCAAGATCGCCAAGGAGGTCGACCCACAAGGTCAGAGTCCACAACACCTTCACTCACATCAAGATATATAAAACCACAACACAGAGACACCAAACCACCACAAAGACACAACAGACCACCACAAAGAGACCAAACCACTACACACAGACACCAAACCAGCACAAACACACAACAGACCACCACAAAGAAACACCAAACCACCACAAAGACAGAACAAACCACCACAAACACACAACAGACCACCACAAAGAGACCAAACCACTATACACAGACACCAAACCAGCACAAACACACAACAGACCACCACAAAGAAACACCAAACCACCACAAAGACAGAACAAACCACCACAAACACACAACAGACCACCACAAAGAAACACCAAACCACCACAAAGAGACAAACCACTACAAAGACACAACAGACCACCACAAAGAGACCAAACCACTATACACAGACACCAAACCAGCACAAACACACAACAGACCACCACAAAGAAACACCAAACCACCACAAAGACAGAACAAACCACCACAAACACACAACAGACCACCACAAAGAAACACCAAACCACCACAAAGAGACAAACCACTACAAAGACACAACAGACCACCACAAAGAGACCAAACCACTACACACAGACACCAAACCAGCACAAACACACAACAGACCACCACAAAGAAACACCAAACCACCACAAAGACAGAACAAACCACCACAAACACACAACAGACCACCACAAAGAGACCAAACCACTATACACAGACACCAAACCAGCACAAACACACAACAGACCACCACAAAGAAACACCAAACCACCACAAAGACAGAACAAACCACCACAAACACACAACAGACCACCACGAAGAGACACCAAACCGAATGTATGATTAGGGAGTGGTGGTGGCCAGTCTTGTGTCCCTGCTTGTAATGTCCTTGGTGGTTTGAATAAAGCTTTTTGAATCTGTGCTCAGGTCTGAGGACCATCGGTGTGATCACCAAACTGGATCTGATGGATGAAGGAACCGATGCCAGGGATATTCTGGAGAACAAACTGCTTCCACTACGCAGAGGTAGAGACTCATTACACCATCCTGCTCTCTGATTGGCTGTCAGGTCAAATCATAAATGTGGACGCCTCGTCATAGTTCTGTAATTTCACTCATTTTTATCTAAAATGTTTATTAGAAAGATTTTTTAAATAAGAGCAGCTGAGGTCAGATGTCCTAGGATCAACAGGTGTCTGGAAGCTTTGGCAGCAGAAGGGGCGCACAGAGATCAGTCTGTAGGTCAGAACAGCTCCTAATAAAGTAGGAAACTGCTTTAAAGTGTTTCTGAGATGAGACTTAAAGCACACAATGACTCAGAGCATTAAGTTCTGCAGGGTGAACGCAGCCTAACCGCCTCTGACCCGCCAGGTTACATCGGGGTGGTGAACCGCAGTCAGAAGGACATCGACGGCAAGAAGGACATCACAGCTGCTCTGCAGGCTGAGAGGAAGTTCTTCCTGTCGCACCCGTCATACCGACACCTGGCCGACCGCATGGGCACCGCCTACCTGCAGAAAGTCCTCAACCAGGTACGCACGCACACACAGCTGTGACAGAGGGAGTGTGAGCTTGTTAGTCGTTACTGTACGCTGCTGTCAGCTGCTGGTTCACAGCACAACATGAAGCTGTCCCGCTCAGGTCTGGCTCCAGTATCTCAAAGATTGTGAGCCTCGTGTTCTGGAAACAGGTCTGGATGCTGCACAGGTCTGTGACCCACATACACAGAGACCGAAGCCCGCATCAGACCAGTATCTGGCCCGTTTACACATGTGGGTCAGAACTGAGCGTCAGCGAGCAGGAAGTGGTTTCAGAGACCGGGTCAGGAAACCCCTCGGCTCTGCTTCCTCTGTAACCATAGTAACACTGCATTTCCCCGTTACCCCTAGCAACTGACCAACCACATCCGCGACACGTTGCCGGGGTTACGCAGCAAACTGCAGAGCCAGCTGCTGTCCATCGAGAAGGAGGTGGAGGAGTACAAGAACTTCAGACCGGACGACCCGGGACGCAAGACCAAGGCCCTGCTGCAGTCAGTCAGCACACACTCACACACACACACCTGTGCCTGAGCTCACCGTATGACATCACATGATGTGTGTGTGTGTGTGTGTGTGTGTGTCAGGATGGTGCAGCAGTTCGCCGTGGACTTTGAGAAGCGGATCGAAGGGTCAGGAGATCAGGTGGAAACCTACGAGCTGTCAGGAGGCGCAAAGATCAACCGCGTCTTCCACGAACGCTTCCCCTTCGAGCTGGTCAAGGTAACACACACACTGACTCAGCAGGTGAAACAAAGTAATGACAGCTACTGTCACTGTGCACACGTTCACCTGAACCTGAATGGGATGCAGCCATTGGTGTTCACATTGGTGCGTGTGTGTGTGTGTGCAGCTGCAGAGTGAAGAGAAGGCCCTCCGTAAAGAGATCAGCTACGCCATCAAGAACATCCATGGAATCAGGTGAGTCTGAAGTCAGCTGTGCATCCAGGTGTGTGCACGTCCAGGTGTGTGCACGTCCAGGTGTGTGCACGTCCAGGTGTGTGTGCCCGTCCAGGTGTGTGTGCATCCAGGTGTGTGCACGTCCAGGTGTGTGCACGTCCAGGTGTGTGCACGTCCAGGTGTGTGCGCGTCCAGGTGTGGGCACGTCCAGGTGTGTGTGCCCGTCCAGGTGTGTGCGCGTCCAGGTGTGGGCACGTCCAGGTGTGTGTGCCCGTCCAGGTGTGTGCGCGTCCAGGTGTGTGCACGTCCAGGTGTGTGCGCGTCCAGGTGTGTGCACGTCCAGGTGTGTGCGCGTCCAGGTGTGTGCGCGTCCAGGTGTGTGTGCCCGTCCAGGTGTGTGTGCGCGTCCAGGTGTGTGTGCGCGTCCAGGTGTGTGTGCGCGTCCAGGTGTGTGTGCGCGTCCAGGTGTGTGTGCGCGTCCAGGTGTGTGTGCGCGTCCAGGTGTGTGCCCGTCCAGGTGTGTGTGCGCGTCCAGGAGTGTGTGTCCAGGTAGCTGACCTCCCTCACCTGTGTTCTGTGTTCAGGACGGGTCTCTTCACACCTGACATGGCGTTCGAGACGATCGTGAAGCGTCTGATCGCTCAGATCAAAGAGCCGTGTCAGAAGTGTGTCGACATGGTGATCAACGAGCTGGTGAACACTGTCAGGCAGTGTACGCAGAAGGTACTGTTGCTGCTAGTACTCTGTTAGTACTCTGTTAGTACTCTGTTAGTACTCTGTTAGTAGTTTTAGTACTCTGTTAGTACTCTGTTAGTACTGTTAGTACTCTGTTAGTAGTTTTAGTACTCTGTTAGTACTCTGTTAGTACTCTATTAGTACTCTGTTAGTAGTTTTAGTACTCTGTTAGTACTCTGTTAGTAGTTTTAGCACTCTGTTAGTACTCTGTTAGTAGTTTTAGTACTCTGTTAGTACTCTGTTAGTACTCTGTTAGTAGTTTTAGTACTCTGTTAGTACTCTGTTAGTACTGTTAGTACTCTGTTAGTACTTTGTTAGTACTCTGTTAGTAGTTTTAGTACTCTGTTAGTAGTTTTAGTACTCTGTTAGTACTCTGTTGGTACTCTGTTAGTACTGTTAGTACTCTGTTAGTACTCTGTTAGTACTGTTAGTACTCTGTTAGTACTCTCTTGGTACTCTGTTAGTACGGTTAGAACTCTGTTAGTACTCCCTTGGTTCTCTCTTGGTACTCTGTTAGTACTGTTAGTACTCTGTTGGTACTCTGTGAGTACTGTTAGTACTCTGTTAGTACTCTGTTAGTACTGTTAGTACTCTGTTGGTACTCTGTTAGTACTGTTAGTACTCTGTTGGTACTCTGTTGGTACTCTGTTAGTAGTTTTAGTACTCTGTTAGTACTCTGTTAGTACTCTGTTGGTACTCTGTTAGTAGTTTTAGTACTCTGTTAGTACTCTGTTAGTAGTTTTAGTACTCTGTTAGTAATCTGTTAGTACTCTGTTGGTACTCTGTTAGTAGTTTTAGTACTTTGTTAGTACTCTGTCCGTACTCTGTTAGTACTCTGTCAGTACTCTGTTGGTACTCTGTCAGTACTCTGTTGGTACTCTGTTAGTACTCTGTCAGTACTCTGTTAGTACTCTGTCAGTACTCTGTTAGTACTGTTGGTACTCTGTTAGTACTCTGTCAGTACTCTGTTGGTACTCTGTTAGTACTCTGTCAGTACTCTGTTAGTACTCTGTCAGTACTCTGTTAGTACTGTTGGTACTCTGTTAGTACTGTGTTAGTACTGTGTTAGTACTGTTAGTACTGTGTTAGTACTCTGTTGGTACTCTGTTAGTACTGTTAGTACTCTGTTAGTACTGTGTTAGTACTCTGTTGGTACTCTGTCAGTACTCTGTTAGTACTGTTGGTACTCTGTTAGTACTGTGTTAGTACTCTGTTAGTATTGTTAGTACTGTGTTAGTACTCTGTTGGTACTCTGTTAGTACTCTGTTAGTACTGTTAGTACTGTGTTAGTACTGTTAGTACTCTGTTAGTACTCTTTTGGTACTCTGTTAGTACAGTTAGTACTCTGTTAGTACTCTGTTGGTACTGTGTTAGTACTCTGTCAGTACTCTGTTAGTACTCTTTTGGTACTCTGTTAGTAGTTAGTACTCTGTCAGTACTCTGTTAGTACTCTGTCAGTACTCTGTTAGTACTCTGTTGGTACTGTGTTAGTACTCTGTCAGTACTCTGTTAGTACTCTGTTGGTACTGTGTTAGTACTCTGTCAGTACTCTGTTAGTACTCTGTTGGTACTCTGTTAGTACTGTGTTAGTACTGTGTTAGTACTGTTAGTACTGTGTTAGTACTCTGTTGGTACTCTGTTAGTACTGTTAGTACTCTGTTAGTACTGTTAGTACTCTGTTAGTACTCTGTTGGTACTCTGTCAGTACTCTGTTAATACTGTTGGTACTCTTTTAGTACTGTGTTAGTACTGTGTTAGTACTGTTAGTACTGTGTTAGTACTCTGTTGGTACTCTGTTAGTACTGTTAGTACTCTGTTAGTACTGTTAGTACTGTGTTAGTACTCTGTTGGTACTCTGTCAGTACTCTGTTAATACTGTTGGTACTCTTTTAGTACTGTGTTAGTACTGTGTTGGTACTCTGTCAGTACTCTGTTAGTACTCTGTTAGTACTCTGTTAGTAGTTTTAGTACTCTGTTGGTACTCTGTTAGTACTGTTAGTATTCTGTTAGTACTCTGTTAGTACTCTGTTGGTACTCTGTCAGTACTCTGTTAGTACTCTGTCAGTACTCTGTCAGTACTCTGTTAGTACTCTGTCAGTACTCTGTCAGTACTCTGTTGGTACTCTGTCAGTACTCTGTCAGTACTCTGTCAGTACTCTGTTAGTATTCTGTTGGTACTCTGTTGGTACTCTGTCAGTACTCTGTCAGTACTCTGTCAGTACTCTGTTAGTACTCTGTCAGTACTCTATTGGTACTCTGTTAGTACTGTTAGTATTCTGTTAGTACTGTTAGTACTGTGTTAGTACTCTGTTGGTACTCTGTTAGTACTGTTAGTATTCTGTTAGTACTGTTAGTACTGTGTTAGTACTCTGTTGGTACTCTGTTAGTACTGTTAGTATTCTGTTAGTACTCTGTTAGTACTCTGTCAGTACTCTGTCAGTACTCTGTTAGTATTCTGTTGGTACTCTGTTAGTACTCTGTTAGTACTGTTAGTACTGTGTTAGTACTCTGTTAGTACTGTTAGTACTGTGTTAGTACTCTGTTGGTACTCTGTTAGTACTCTGTCAGTACTCTGTTAGTACTCTGTTAGTACTCTGTTGGTACTCTGTTAGTACTCTGTTAGTACTGTTAGTACTCTGTTAGTACTCTGTTAGTACTGTTGGTACTCTGTTAGTACTCTGTTAGTACTCTGTTAGTACTGTTAGTACTGTGTTAGTACTCTGTTGGTACTCTGTTAGTACTGTTAGTACTCTGTTAGTACTGTGTTAGTACTCTGTTGGTACTCTTTCAGTACTCTGTTAGTACTGTTGGTACTCTGTTAGTACTGTGTTAGTACTCTGTTGGTACTCTGTTAGTACTGTGTTAGTACTGTTAGTACTCTGTTAGTACTCTTTTGGTACTGTTAGTACTGTTAGTACTCTGTTAGTACTCTGTTGGTACTCTGTCAGTACTCTGTTAGTACTGTTGGTACTCTGTTAGTACTGTTAGTACTCTGTTAGTACTCTGTTGGTACTCTGTCAGTACTCTGTTAGTACTGTTGGTACTCTGTTAGTACTGTGTTAGTACTCTGTTGGTACTCTGTTAGTACTGTTAGTACTCTGTTAGTACTCTTTTGGTACTGTTAGTACTGTGTTAGTACTGTTAGTACTCTGTTAGTACTCTTTTGGTACTGTTAGTACTGTTAGTACTCTGTTAGTACTCTGTTGGTACTCTGTCAGTACTCTGTTAGTACTGTTGGTACTCTGTTAGTACTGTGTTAGTACTCTGTTGGTACTCTGTTAGTACTGTTAGTACTCTGTTAGTACTCTTTTGGTACTGTTAGTACTGTTAGTACTCTGTTAGTACTCTGTTGGTACTGTGTTAGTACTCTGTCAGTACTCTGTTAGTACTCTATTGGTACTCTGTTAGTACTGTGTTAGTACTCTGTTAGTACTGTGTTAGTACTCTGTTGGTACTCTGTTAGTACTGTTAGTACTGTGTTAGTACTCTGTTGGTACTCTGTCAGTACTCTGTTAGTACTCTGTCAGTACTCTGTCAGTACTCTGTTGGTACTTTGTCAGTACTCTGTTAGTACTCTGTCAGTACTCTGTCAGTACTCTGTCAGTACTGTTAGTACTGTGTTAGTACTCTGTTGGTACTGTTAGTACTGTGTTAGTACTCTGTTGGTACTCTGTTAGTACTGTTAGTACTCTGTTAGTACTGTTAGTACTGTGTTAGTACTCTGTTGGTACTCTGTCAGTACTCTGTTAGTACTCTGTCAGTACTCTGTTGGTACTCTGTTAGTACTGTTAGTACTCTGTTAGTACTCTGTCAGTACTCTGTTAGTACTCTGTCAGTACTCTGTTAGTACTGTTAGTATTCTGTTGGTACTCTGTTAGTACTGTTAGTACTGTGTTAGTACTCTGTTGGTACTGTTAGTACTGTGTTAGTACTCTGTTGGTACTCTGTCAGTACTCTGTTAGTACTCTGTCAGTACTCTGTCAGTACTCTGTTAGTACTCTGTTAGTACTCTGTTAGTACTCTGTCAGTACTCTGTTAGTACTGTTAGTATTCTGTTGGTACTCTGTTAGTACTCTGTTAGTACTGTTAGTACTGTGTTAGTACTCTGTTGGTACTGTTAGTACTGTGTTAGTACTCTGTTGGTACTGTTAGTACTGTGTTAGTACTCTGTTAGTACTCTGTCAGTACTCTGTTGGTACTCTGTTAGAACTGTTAGTATTCTGTTAGTACTCTGTCAGTACTCTGTTAGTACTCTGTCAGTACTCTGTCAGTACTCTGTTAGTACTCTGTTGGTACTCTGTTAGTACTCTGTCAGTACTCTGTTAGTACTGTGTTAGTACTCTTTTGGTACTCTGTTAGTACTCTGTCAGTACTCTGTCAGTACTCTGTTAGTACTGTGTTAGTACTCTTTTGGTACTCTGTTAGTACTCTGTCAGTACTCTGTTAGTACTCTGTCAGTACTCTGTTAGTACTCTGTTGGTACTCTGTTAGTACTCTGTTAGTACTCTGTTGGTACTGTGTTAGTACTCTGTCGGTACTGTGTTAGTACTCTGTTGGTACTGTTGAGTACTCTGTTAGTACTCTGTTAGTACTCTGTCAGTACTCTGTTAGTACTCTGTTAGTACTCTGTTGGTACTCTGTTAGTACTCTGTTAGTACTCTGTTAGTACTGTTAGTACTCTGTTAGTACTGTTAGTACTGTTAGAACTCTGTTGGTACTCTGTTAGTACTCTGTCAGTACTCTGTCAGTACTCTGTTAGTACTGTGTTAGTACTCTTTTGGTACTCTGTCAGTACTCTGTCAGTACTCTGTTAGTACTCTGTCAGTACTCTGTTAGTACTCTGTTGGTACTGTGTTAGTACTCTGTTAGTACTCTGTTAGTACTCTGTAGGTACTCTGTCGGTACTCTGTCGGTACTGTGTTAGTACTCTGTTAGTACTGTTAGTACTCTGTTAGTACTCTGTTAGTACTCTGTAGGTACTCTGTCGGTACTGTGTTAGTACGCTGTTAGTACTGTTAGTACTGTGTTAGTACTGTGTTAGTACTGTTAGTACTGTGTTAGTACTCTGTTGGTACTCTGTTGGTACTCTGTTAGTACTCTGTCGGTACTCTGTTAGTACTGTTAGTACTGTGTTAGTACTCTGTTAGTACTGTTAGTACTGTGTTAGTACTGTGTTAGTACTGTTAGTACTGTGTTAGTACTCTGTTGGTACTCTGTTAGTACTCTGTCGGTACTGTGTTAGTACTGTGTTAGTACTGTGTTAGTACTCTGTTGGTACTGTTAGTACTGTGTTAGTACTGTGTTAGTACTGTTAGTACTGTGTTAGTACTCTGTTGGTACTCTGTTAGTACTCTGTCGGTACTGTGTTAGTACTGTTAGTACTGTGTTAGTACTGTGTTAGTACTGTTAGTACTGTGTTAGTACTCTGTTGGTACTCTGTTGGTACTCTGTTAATACTCTGTCGGTACTGTGTTAGTACTCTGTCGGTACTGTGTTAGTACTGTTAGTACTGTGTTAGTACTGTGTTAGTACTGTTAGTACTGTGTTAGTACTCTGTTGGTACTCTGTTAGTACTCTGTTAATACTCTGTCGGTACTGTGTTAGTACTGTTAGTACTGTGTTAGTACTGTGTTAGTACTGTTAGTACTGTGTTAGTACTCTGTTGGTACTCTGTTAGTACTCTGTAGGTACTCTGTCGGTACTGTGTTAGTACTCTGTCGGTACTCTGTTAGTACTGTTAGTACTGTGTTAGTACTGTGTTAGTACTGTTAGTACTGTGTTAGTACTCTGTCGGTACTCTGTTAGTACTCTGTTAGTACTCTGTTAGTACTCTGTTAGTACTCTGTCGGTACTCTGTTAGTACTCTGTAGGACGGCGTCGTCAGCTGTTAAAGGCTCTCTGATGAACTGGGGTTTTGCGTCTCATGCGCGTCCCGGTTCAGCCTCTGACCTCTGACCTCTGACCTGCAGCTGGCTCAGTACCCGATGCTCAGAGAGGAGATGGAGAGGATCGTCACTCAGCACATCAGAGACCGAGAGAGTCGCACCAAAGACCAGGTCTGCCTGTCCCGCTGCGGTCAGAACCAGGTAACGCTCCTCCGGGTCCTGAACTGAGCCGTCTCATCCTGGTTCTTCCAGGTGATGCTGCTGATCGACATTGAGCTGGCATACATGAACACCAACCATGAAGACTTCATCGGCTTTGCAAAGTAAGAAGCTCTGAACACACACTCACAAAGGTCAGCTGGTGAGTTGGTGAAACAAAGTCACATGACGTGAAGAAAAGCTGATGTAGTGAAAACGTTCCTGAACACCCAGACCACACACCAGTCACTCCATAAATCAGTCAGAAAGAGCTTTTTCCTCAGTGTCTGTGCTGGGGGGGCGTGTTTCCTGAACTGTCTTTTGATTGGTCAGAAACAAGATGCGGGTCTGGACCTGCTCTGCAAGGGAGCCCTGGTGCTCAATAAATCAAACTGAATTAATAATAATCCAAAAGATCTCCCAGCAGTCAGAGAGGAGGAGACGCCAGCAGACTGCACGCCGCTTTGGCAAGTCCTGCTACGGAGTCCTGTCGCTCCGTGCAGAGAAATCTCTGCTGTGGTTCTTCACCTTCGCTGTTCTGCCTTCCTCTAAGGGAACGTTCTTGTTCTTGGATGTAGCCAAGGTGTGAATCTCCCTCAGACTGAACACTGATCTCACTGTCTCTCTGTCTGTCTGTCTGTCTGTCTGTCTGTCTCTCTGTCTTTCTGTCTGTGTCTGTCTCTCTGTCTCTCTGTCTGTCTGTCTGTCTGTCTGTCTGTCTGTCTGTCTCTCTGTCTGTCTGTCTGTCTGTCTGTCTGTCTGTCTCTCTGTCTCTCTGTCTTTCTGTCTGTCTTTCTGTCTGTGTCTGTCTCTCTGTCTCTCTGTCTGTCTTTCTGTCTGTCTGTCTCTCTGTCTGTCTCTCTGTGTCTGTCTCTCTGTCTGTCTGTCTGTCTGTCTGTCTGTCTCTCTGTCTGTCTCTCTGTGTCTGTCTCTCTGTCTCTCTGTCTGTGTCTGTCTGTGTCTGTCTGTCTGTCTGTCTGTCTCTCTCTCTGTCTGTCTTTCTGTCTCTCTGTCTCTCTGTCTGTCTTTCTGTCTCTCTGTCTCTCTGTCTCTCTGTCTGTGTCTGTCTCTCTGTCTCTCTGTCTTTCTGTCTGTCTTTCTGTCTGTGTCTGTCTCTCTGTCTCTCTGTCTCTCTGTCTGTCTTTCTGTCTGTCTGTCTCTCTGTCTGTCTGTCTGTCTGTCTGTCTGTCTCTCTGTCTGTCTCTCTGTGTCTGTCTCTCTGTCTCTCTGTCTGTGTCTGTCTGTGTCTGTCTGTGTCTCTCTGTCTGTCAGTGCTCAGCAGAAGAGCAGTCAGATGAACAAGAAGAAAGCAGCAGGAAACCAGGTGAGTCTCAACAGGTAACCGGGGGGGGGGGGGGGGACGACACTGACCTTATTGACATGTTTCCCTTCTCTTCTGTCTGTCTCACCGTCCCTCAACCTTTTGCTGCGGCAACCAGGACGAGATAATGGTGAGTGTGTGCAGTACGTTAGTGATGTCACCGACGACTTCCTTTCTATTTTTCACCAATCACAGCGCAGCTTCCTGCACACACTGAAAACACTGAAGAAGAGTGTGAGTGTGAGTGTGAGTGTGTGGAAAATTACCTCAGTGCGCCTGGAAGCTGTTGTAGGGGAAGAGGAAATCCTGTCCTAACTTTCAAAATAAAAGCATGGCGAACATGATAAAACGTGATAAAGTGCGTTGTAGTGACAGACTGTGTATCTAAGCAACGATCTGCACACTCTGACTTCCTGTTCCAATCAAACTTCTGGGCGCACTGAAAATATTTTGCATGCACACACGTGTGGCCTGCATCCCGCCGTGTGTGAGGTTGGTGGCGTGTGAACGTTGTCAGTGTGCATTCGTCCACCACACGACCTCCCGCTGATTAGAGAGCAGTGAAAGGATCCAGACATATGTTTATTGGTGAGTCCGCCTACCTGAGCAGCACCTGCGCGTCGCAGAGCTCTTGCTTCTCATTGGCCGCCCTTGTGAGCAGGTTAGGTTCGCACAATCAGGGTCTGCACCTGCAGGACGTGTCACTTATTATGTCATTATTATTATTGTAAGAAAGAGAGAGAGAGACAGGACGGGGGGGGGGCGTTCCGGACGTAGCCTTTGTATACGGTGCTCCACCAGGTGAGCTCACCGGCGCTCCTGGACAGGACGTGTCACTTTATTTATCAGAGTGGAAACGTCTGTGTGGACGCCACAAGCAGAGGTAGGCGGCGTGGCTAGCCTGGATGACATCATTACCTGCCATAACTTGAGTGTGCGTGTGTGTGTGTGTGTGTGTGTGTGCAGGTGATCCGTAAAGGCTGGCTGACCATCAACAACATCAGCATCATGAAGGGAGGAGCTAAAGAGTACTGGTTTGTCCTGACTGCGGAGACCCTGTCCTGGTACAAAGATGACGAGGTAACACACGCGGCTAACGTCAGCTGGAGCTAGCTTAATGTTGTTGTTTTGTTTACTGTTGTTGTTGTTGTTGTTGCCCCCGCAGGAGAAGGAGAAGAAGTACATGCTGCCTGTGGACAACCTGAAACTCAAAGACATCGAGAAAAGCTTCATGTCCAGCAAACACATCTTTGCCCTGTTCAACACTGAGCACAGGTGTGTGCGTGTGCGTTTGTGCGTGTGTGTCTGCAGATGATGTTGTTGTTTTCACTTTGATCAGCTGTTTCTCAATTCCTGTTTCAGGAATGTGTACAAAGACTACCGGCAGCTGGAGCTGGCCAGCGAGTCTCAGGACGAGGTGGACGGCTGGAAGGCTTCTTTCCTACGAGCTGGAGTGTACCCCGAACGCACCGTGGTACAACTCAGTACTACTGCAGTATTAATTTGTTATTCCAGTAGTATTACTTGTTAACACTCTCTTTGTTTCCTCCCGTCCTGCAGGACAAAGAGAAGGTGAGCCCCCGTCTGTTTCTCTTATTTTGTCCACAGTGTGTGTGTAGTTAATCGGCGGCCTTGTTTGTGCAGGTGGAGGCGTGTGTGTGTAGTTAATCGGCGGCCATGTTTGTGCAGGTGGAGGTGGAGGAGGCGAGCGGGGACGGGCAGATCCACAGTCTGGACCCTCAGCTGGAGCGACAGGTGGAGATCGTCAGGAACCTGGTGGACTCGTACCTGTCCATCATCCACCGCACCGTCAGAGACCTCATCCCCAAGACCATCATGCACCTGATGGTCAACAACGTACGACACACACACACACACACACACACAGACATACACACAGGAAGTGATGCAGTCAGTCATGTGACCTCCTTTCTGTCCATCAGACGAAAGAGTTCATCCACTCTGACCTGCTGGCTCAGCTGTACTCCTGCGGAGACCAGAACAGCCTGATGGAGGAGTCCCAGGAACAGGTGAGACAGACAGAGAGACATCTGTGTGTCATTTAAAATAGTACTCTTTTATTATCGCTGTAAAATCATCTTTTTCTGATTCTGTCTTTTCATGTGACGACACTGAAGAAATGACCCTTTGCTCCAGTGTAAAGTAGTGAGCGTGCAGCTTGTAGAACAGTGTAAAGTAGTGAGCGTGCAGCTTGTATAACAGTGTAAAGTAGTGAGCGTGCAGCTTGTATAACAGTGTAAAGTAGTGAGCGTGCAGCTTGTAGAACAGTGTAAAGTAGTGAGCGTGCAGCTTGTAGAACAGTGTAAAGTAGTGAGCGTGCAGCTTGTATAACAGTGTAAAGTAGTGAGCGTACAGCTTCTATAACAGTGTAAAGTAGTGAGCGTACAGCTTGTATAACAGCGTAAAGTAGTGAGCGTACAGCTTGTAGAACAGTAGAACAGTGTAAAGTAGTGAGCGTACAGCTTCTATAACAGTGTAAAGTAGTGAGCGTACAGCTTGTAGAACAGTAGAACAGTGTAAAGTAGTGAGCGTACAGCTTCTATAACAGTGTAAAGTAGTTATAACAGTGTAAAGTAGTGAGCGTACAGCTTGTAGAACAGTGTAAAGTAGTGAGCGTACAGCTTGTATAACAGCGTAAAGTAGTGAGCGTACAGCTTGTAGAACAGTAGAACAGTGTAAAGTAGTGAGTGTACAGCTTGTAGAACAGTGTAAAGTAGTTATAACAGTGTAAAGTAGTGAACGTACAGCTTGTAGAACAGTGTAAAGTAGTGAGCGTACAGCTTGTATAACAGCGTAAAGTAGTGAGCGTACAGCTTGTAGAACAGTAGAACAGTGTAAAGTAGTGAGCGTACAGCTTGTAGAACAGTGTAAAGTAGTTATAACAGTGTAAAGTAGTGAGCGTACAGCTTGTATAAGTGTAATAACAGTGTAAAGTAGTGAGCGTACAGCTTGTATAACAGTGTAAAGTAGTGAGCGTACAGCTTGTATAACAGCGTAAAGTAGTGAGCGTACAGCTTGTATAACAGCGTAAAGTAGTGAGCGTACAGCTTGTATAACAGCGTAAATTAGTGAGCGTACAGCTTGTATAACAGCGTAAAGTAGTGAGCGTACAGCTTGTATAACAGCGTAAAGTAGTGAGCGTGCAGCTTGTAGAACAGTAGAACAGTGTAAAGTAGTGAGCGTACAGCTTGTATAACAGCGTAAAGTAGTGAGCGTACAGCTTGTAGAACAGTGTAAAGTAGTGAGCGTACAGCTTGTAGAACAGTGTAAAGTAGTTATAACAGTGTAAAGTAGTGAGCGTACAGCTTCTATAACAGTGTAAAGTAGTGAGCGTACAGCTTGTATAACAGCGTAAAGTAGTGAGCGTACAGCTTGTAGAACAGTAGAACAGTGTAAAGTAGTGAGCGTACAGCTTCTATAACAGTGTAAAGTAGTGAGCGTACAGCTTGTATAACAGCGTAAAGTAGTGAGCGTACAGCTTGTAGAACAGTAGAACAGTGTAAAGTAGTGAGCGTACAGCTTGTAGAACAGTGTAAAGTAGTTATAACAGTGTAAAGTAGTGAGCGTACAGCTTGTAGAACAGTGTAAAGTAGTTATAACAGTGTAAAGTAGTGAGCGTACAGCTTGTAGAACAGTGTAAAGTAGTTATAACAGTGTAAAGTAGTGAACGTACAGCTTGTAGAACAGTGTAAAGTAGTGAGCGTACAGCTTGTATAACAGCGTAGTGAGCGTACAGCTTGTAGAACAGTAGAACAGTGTAAAGTAGTGAGCGTACAGCTTGTAAAACAGTGTAAAGTAGTTATAACAGTGTAAAGTAGTGAGCGTACAGCTTGTATAAGTGTAATAACAGCGTAAAGTAGTGAGCGTACAGCTTGTATAACAGCGTAAAGTAGTGAGCGTACAGCTTGTATAACAGCGTAAAGTAGTGAGCGTGCAGCTTGTAGAACAGTAGAACAGTGTAAAGTAGTGAGCGTACAGCTTGTATAACAGCGTAAAGTAGTGAGCGTACAGCTTGTATAACAGTGTAAAGTAGTGAGCGTACAGCTTGTATAACAGCGTAAAGTAGTGAGCGTACAGCTTGTATAACAGCGTAAAGTAGTGAGCGTGCAGCTTGTAGAACAGTGTAAAGTAGTGAGCGTACAGCTTGTATAACAGCGTAAAGTAGTGAGCGTACAGCTTGTAGAACAGCGTAAAGTAGTGAACGTACAGCTTGTAGAACAGTGTAAAGTAGTGAGCGTACAGCTTGTATAACAGCGTAAAGTAGTGAGCGTACAGCTTGTAGAACAGTGTAAAGTAGTGAACGTACAGCTTGTATAACAGCGTAAAGTAGTGAGCGTGCAGCTCGTAGAACAGTGTAAAGTAGTGAGCGTACAGCTCGTAGAACAGTGTAAAGTAGTGAGCGTACAGCTTGTAGAACAGTGTAAAGTAGTGAGCGTACAGCTTGTATAACAGTGTAAAGTAGTGTTTAGCGTTTATAAACCGTCATTTACTGTGTGGTAGTTTGTACACAAGACTCCTGTTTGAGGAGTTGCTGTTCAATCCCCACGTGCTGCTAGTTTTATCCTTTTCTCCTCCCTCTCTCTCCCCCTCCCTCTCCCCCTGTCTGTCTCTGTGTCTCTCGCCCAGGCTCAGCACCGTGATGAGATGCTCAGGATGTACCACGCCCTGCGCGAAGGCCTCAGCATCATCGGTGACATCAGCACCTCCACCATCACCACGGTGATGCCTCCGCCCGTTGACGACTCCTGGCTGCAGGTGACGGGGATGCCGTCAGGACGCAGGTAACCCAGCGGCAGGTCAGGTGTAGGCACAGTACGTGTTGTCTGATCACTTCATCAGTATGCTGGTCTCTGCAGATCTCCCATGTCCAGCCCGACCCCCCAACGCCGGGCCCCTCCTGGACCTCCTCGTCCAGGCGGTCGCGCTGCCCCCGGCCCTCCATCTCGTCCCGCAGTGTCACCTGACCCTGGAGCGCCCTCTGTGCCCTCCCGACCCAACAGAGCGCCCCCACCTGGAGTCCCCAGGTACCCCCCCACACACACAGGGACCCAGAGGTCAAAGGTCAAGCTGGCAGTTTCTCACAGCCGGATCAGTTTCTGATCCAAGATTTCACCACATTCCTCTGACAGAATAGCACAGTGTGAGGGGGCTTCAGCTGAAGACTACATTACCCAGCAGCCCTGTATCAGGACTGATGCTGCATTCAGGTCATGTGGGAGCGGTTAGCCTGTTAGCTCAGTGAGAAACGGAAAGAGAGAGCATCAAGCAGCAGGTCCTGTTGCCTTCGGATGAAACCCGACTAGTGATCCAGATCAGGGGTCTCATTTAGAACCGTCAGACTAGACGGGCCTGAAAGAGCCGCACCCCACTTCCTACGCAAAGCTGTCTGTCTATAAACAAAGGTGGCGGGAGAACGTGCACCTTGAAGTAACTTGTGCCGCAGACGGTGCAGTCGGACCAGATCACGCTACACATTTAAATTCACATCAGACGGTTATTAGAGATCCACCTTATCAGAACCTTTCAAACCAGCGGTGTCAATTGCTCACCTGCGCCGCTCTCGCTCGGTCGCTGCACTCTCTCACTATCCGTCCTGTTCACCTGTAGACCTCCATCCTCAGGGTGGGGGGGTCTGACAGCTGGGAACACAAATCCTGCAGGACATTTCCAGGTGGACTGTGATTATGAAGGGACAGTTACCTGCAGAGGTTTCACAAATCAGATGCTTGGTTGTTGTTTTTAGTCCCAGCCAATACAGATGGAAGATTCTTGATATCTGATGATTAAAGACGTAAATCAGGATCGGAAAACTAAAGAATCGGGACTCAAACTCAGGTCTTCATCACACCTCAAACTTTGAGGTCACGTAGCGTCTTGCAAGGCAGCATTAACTGTAATTCCCCACACTGTAATGTGACCTGAATGCAGCATGAATGTGTTTCCAGGTGTTTCCAGGTGTTCAGATCAGTGTGTCCAGTTTGGTTTAACACACTCTCTCATGGACGTCCATCAAAAAGTTAGAAAATTAAATTTAAATCAGATTTATTTCCTGTTCTGAAAGAAGCTTCTGGAGGTTCAAACCGATAAATAATAATAATAATAACAGTGAAGTCGACGGTTTCTGCCCTGACTCAGCAGATTCTTGTGTTTTTCACCAGGCTGGACACGGAGGTTTTATTAGAACATGATGCGTGTTTTGTGGTTAGAGTTTCTTCTTCGTTGGTGCTGTAGACAGAAAGCAGCGATCCACAAACAACCTGCACAGACATGGAAAAGAAAGACCGGTCTTTCTTTGCTCCTCTCTTCCTCCCTCTGCTCATTCTTCTTCTCCTCATCCTCAGACCTCCATCACGCCTCCATCTGTAAACACATGACGTCCAGTTAATGTTAAAGGATCCGTCCCACATTCTGGGGACATCCACAGTTTCATCTCTGAGTCCAACACAGACAGAGGTGCAGGACCTGACTAGCCTAGCTTAGCACAAAGACTGGAAGCAGGGAGAAAGCGTTAGCTGGGGGAAAGTGCGAGCCTAGCTTAGCACAAAGACTGGAAGCAGGGAGAAAGCGTTAGCAGGGGGAAAGTGCGAGCCTAGCTTAGCACAAAGACTGGAAGCAGGGAGAAAGCGTTAGCAGGGGGAAAGTGCGAGCCTAGCTTAGCACAAAGACTGGAAGCAGGGAGAAAGCGCTAGCAGGGGGAAAGTGCAAGCCTAGCTTAGCACAAAGACTGGAAGCAGGGGGCAAGTGCTAGCCTAGCTTAACACAAAGACTGGAAGCAGGGAGAAAGCGCTAGCAGGGGGAAAGTGCGAGCCTAGCTTAGCACAAAGACTGGAAGCAGGGAGAAAGCGCTAGCAGGGGGAAAGTGCAAGCCTAGCTTAGCACAAAGACTGGAAGCAGGGGGCAAGTGCTAGCCCAGCTTAGCACAAAGACTGGAAGCAGGGGGAAAGTGCCAGCCTAGCTTAGCACAAAGACTGGAAGCAGGGGGAAAGTGCCAGCCTAGCTTAGCACAAAGACTGGAAAGACAAAGACTTTAGCTGTGTGTCACCATCCAGGCTTCCTGAAGCTCCGCTGCCAGAGTAGTGATAGTGAGTGATGAGGACATGTCCCCAGCGTACCCAGAGGAAATGACCCTTATGATGCTGCAGCCATCAACAACCCCCCACTCACGGTTGGATTTAAAGGCAACTAGCTTCCTGGCTAACAGTTTTCAGATGAAGCTAAGCTAGCATTTCCCCCTGCTTCCAGTCTTTGTGCTAAGCTAGGCTAGCACTTTCCCCCTGCTTCCAGTCTTTGTGCTAAGCTAGGCTAGTCAGGCCCTGGACCACCTCTGAACAAAACACACAGAAATGAAGCTGATTTATTTTTCACCATCAACCTCTGTACGTCCACCTGGAGCCATGTCTGTCTGTCTGTCTGTCTGTCTCTTTGTCTACCTGTTTACCTGTCTGTCTGTCTGTCTGTCTCCCTGTTTACCTGTCTGTCTGTCTGTCTCTTTGTCTACCTGTTTACCTGTCTACCTGTCTGTCTACCTGTTTACCTGTCTGTCTGTCTGTCTACCTGTCTACCTGTCTGTCTGTCTGTCTCTTTGTCTACCTGTCTGTCT
The DNA here is from genome assembly GCF_014851395.1 of Micropterus salmoides. NCBI lineage: Eukaryota > Metazoa > Chordata > Actinopteri > Centrarchiformes > Centrarchidae > Micropterus > Micropterus salmoides. The sequence goes on along the minus strand of NW_024044459.1, from coordinate 38,599,519 downwards.
GTCTTTTTGTCTGTCTGTCTCTTTGTCTACCTGTCTGTCTGTCTTTTTGTCTGTCTGTCTCTTTGTCTGTCTGTCTGTCTACCTGTCTATCTGTCTGTCTTTTTGTCTACCTGTTTACCTGTCTGTCTGTCTCTTTGTCTGTCTGTCTGTCTACCTGTCTACCTGTCTGTCTGTCTGTCTTTTTGTCTACCTGTTTACCTGTCTGTCTGTCTTTTTGTCTACCTGTTTACCTGTCTGTATGTCTCTTTGTCTGTCTGTCTGTCTACCTGTCTACCTGTCTACCTGTCTGTCTGTCTGTCTTTTTGTCTACCTGTCTACCTGTCTGTCTGTCTGTCTTTTTGTCTACCTGTTTACCTGTCTGTCTGTCTCTTTGTCTACCTGTCTGTCTGTCTTTTTGTCTGTCTGTCTCTTTGTCTACCTGTTTACCTGTCTGTCTGTCTCTTTGTCTACCTGTCTGTCTGTCTTTTTGTCTGTCTGTCTCTTTGTCTACCTGTCTACCTGTCTGTCTGTCTGTCTCTTTGTCTACCTGTCTGTCTGTCTTTTTGTCTGTCTGTCTCTTTGTCTACCTGTTTACCTGTCTGTCTGTCTCTTTGTCTACCTGTCTGTCTGTCTTTTTGTCTGTCTGTCTCTTTGTCTACCTGTCTACCTGTCTGTCTGTCTGTCTCTTTGTCTACCTGTCTGTCTGTCTTTTTGTCTGTCTGTCTCTTTGTCTACCTGTCTGTCTGTCTGTCTCTTTGTCTACCTGTCTGTCTGTCTTTTTGTCTGTCTGTCTCTTTGTCTACCTGTCTGTCTTTTTGTCTGTCTGTCTCTTTGTCTACCTGTCTGTCTGTCTGTCTGTCTGTCTGTCTGTCTTTCTCTGTTTGTGTGATCCTGTTCTAACAGTACCTTATAAGGCCAAACAGGAAGCTCTCAGGTGTGTCAGAGCAGGTAGCTCCGCCCCCCTCATATTGACCATATATGGTTATTCTTTCAGAATCTCTATCAGTGACCAGTGAGGAGTTCACCAATGGTACGTCAGCTGTCTGTGTGATGTCACTGTCTCTCACCAACTCTTAGTGTGTGTGTGTGCCTCATCATCCAATCAGATTGCTGTCCTCACCGTGTGACCCCGCCCACTCCCCCCAGCATAATAGTTAGCTGTATGATTGACAGCTCCATCAACCTGTTACTGACTGTCTGTCTCTCTCTGTCTGTCTGTTGTTTTTATTTGTGTTTGTTGTGGTTTCTCCAGTCGGAGGGCTCCTGCATCTCCATCCCGACCCTCCAGACCCGACTGACTCCTCCCTCTTACACACACAGTGTACACTCACGCACACACACACAATGTACACACCGACAACGCACATCTCACATTGAACACGAGGATCCAGCTGGACTGTTTCAGTCGTGTTCACAAATGTTTCACAAGGTTTTGGAACACAGACTTGCACACACACTGCAGAACCAGCTCCTACTGGTTCTAACTGATTCTAATAGGCCTCTACTCATTTCACTGGGTGCAAGCTGGTGACACGTTTCATACTGGTTTAACTGGTCCCTTCTGCTTTGAACTGGTTTTTACTCATTCCAAAATGTTTCCACTCATTTACACTTGGTCCATCATGTTTCCATTGGTTCCAGCTGGTTGTAAGCGGTTCTAACTGACTCCAACCAGTTATGTTCCACGTTTTCTTTTACCTGTCACCAGGTATTTGACCCCACAGTGGACTTCAGATGTCTTTTTGGCAGAAGTTCTGACAGGATCAATTTCACTGTAGACAAGACTGAAAACATTTATTTTAAGATAAGATAAGAAAACCTTTATTTGTCCCACAGTTGGGAAATTGCGGATGGAAATTTTGTGTGTCTCTGAGCTCCCACATTTCTAAAACCACATAATGCAAATGTTAAGCCTCTGTTCAGTCATGCCCATTTTTGAAATCTTTTTATATTTATACTTTATGTTTTATTTTATAATTTCTTTTAATAATATGTAGTAATTATGTGGCATCAGAAAATGGTTTGAGTTCCAGGCTGAGAAAGAATTTATCAGTTTATCATTATTAACACTGTGCATATACAGAAATACAAAACCACAATAATGAGTCTTTAAAATATACATTTCACAAGCGTCAGGAAGAAGCCAACTGTTAACGACAAGCAGCAATGATTCTGAATGTGTCGGAACAACCAGCAAGGACATTATTTCACAATCACGTCTTGTTCAAATCACGGGAATAAATCCTCACAATGAACACAATGGATGATGCATAACATTATAAATTCACTCGCTGTTCCGTCCTGACTGTTAATCCTAAACAATGTTCCCATGCATTCCCCCCCATTTTCACTCATTCTTCCCTGCTATACCCTCCTCTGCTGTACCCTACTCTTCCCTACTCTGCTATACCCTCCTCTGCTGTACCCTACTCTACTGTATCTTACTCTACTGTACCCTCCTACTTTACCCTCCTCTGCTGTACCTTACTCTACTGTATCTTACTCTACCCTCCTCTACTGTACACTGCTCTGCTGTACCTTACTCTACTGTATCTTACTCTACCCTCCTCTGCTGTACCCTACTCTACCATACTCAGCTGTACCCTCTTCCACTGTACCCTACTCTGCTGTACCCTCCTCCACTGTACCCTACTCTGCTGTACCCTACTCTACCATACTCAGCTGTACCCTCTTCCACTGTACCCTACTCTGCTGTACCCTCCTCCACTGTACCCTACTCTGCTGTACCCTACTCTACCATACTCCGCTGTACCCTCCTCCACTGTACCCTACTCTACCCTACTCTGCTGTACCCTCCTCCACTGTACCCTACTCTGCTTTACCCTACTCTACCATACTCCGCTGTACCCTCCTCCACTGTACCCTACTCTACCCTAATCTGCTGTACCCTACTCTGCTGTACCCTACTCTACCATACTCAGCTGTACCCTCCTCCACTGTACTCTGCTCTACCATACTCAGCTGTACCCTCCTCCACTGTACCCTACTCAGCTGTACCCTCCTCCACTGTACCCTACTCCACTGTACCCTACTCTACCCTACTCTGCTGTACCCTACTCTACCATACTCAGCTGTACCCTCCTCCACAGTACCCTACACCCCCGTGCCTTCCTCAGCTGTACCTTACTCTACTGTAGCCTACTCTGTTGTACCCTCTTCTACTGTATCTTACTCTGCTGTACCTTAGCTCATCAGCTGTACCCTACTGTACTGTAGCCTCCTCAGCTGTGACCTACTCCACTGTACCCTACTCTACCCTACTCTGCTGTACCTTACTTTACTGTACCCTCCTCAGCTGTATCCTACTCTACTGTACCCTCCTAAGCTGTACCTTACTCAGCACTACCCTACTTCACTGTACCCTCATCAGCTGTACCCTACTCCACTCTATCCTACTCTTACTGTGACCTACTTAGTTGTACCCTACTCTACTGTACCCTCCTAAGCTGTACCTTACTCAGCACTACCCTACTTCACTGTACCCTCATCAGCTGTACCCTACTCCACTCTATCCTACTCTTACTGTGACCTACTTAGTTGTACCCTACTCTACTGTACCTAACTCTACCATAACCTTCTCTGCTGTACCCTACAATACTGAATCCCACTCTACTGAAACATACTCAACTGTACCCTCCTCTATGGTGCCCTACTCTACTGTACACTCCTTAGCTGTATCATACTCTACTGTATCCTACACTACTATACACTCCTCAGCTGTACCCTACTCTACTGAATCCTAACTGGTTGAAACTGGTTCCAAACTGGCTAGTTGAAACAGGCTCTGGCTGGTGTCATCGGGCTTTAATTGGTTTTAACTGGTTCTGACTGGTTTGAATTGGTTCTTAGTGGTTTAAAAGAAGTAGTCAGTTTCATGTGAACTTTGACCCTGAAATCCTCTTGTTTCTGTGGTTCTAACTGGTTCCCACAGGTTTATCAATTGATGTGACCTTTGCCCTTTAACCCTCCTGCCTGTTCATTTTTCTGTTCATTCACTGTTTTTCTCCTCTTTTCTTTTCTCTTTCTTTGTGTTTGTTTTTTGTCGTTTTGTCCCCAGTCGTCCCAGTAAAGGTAGCCCTGCCCACGGAGAGAGCCCCCAGTCTTCTATTGAGGGTTAACCTGAACCGATTGTGTGTTTGTGTCTCTACTGAACTGTTCTACTGGTCTCTACTGATGCTGTGTTACTGTGAACGTTACTATAAAGTAATAATAATAATAATAATGATGACAATGATTATCAGCACATTAAGACTATAAAGTAAATATTACTGCAATACTGCGTGTATCGATGTGTAATGAAGCTGTCTGTCCAGGAGAGTGAGACAGGTCAGCTGCCTGTCTGTCTGCCTCCTCACACTGTCAAAACGACAGTGACAGAAATAGGTGATTAATCACATCAGGTTTATAAAGTACTGTAGAAACCTCCAGAGACGCTGTCGAAGTGAAGACCTCTGGATGTTCAGGCTTTCGTTCAGTTCCTCTTTTTTTCTGTCTTGTATGAAGCTCATGTTGTTTGTGCTGAAACGTTGCAACGCGAGAACTTTTCTTTACAGTGTAAAGTTTACTTATTGTTTTAACTTATGTATTGATTAATCTATTTATTGATTTATTTATTATCTGCGGTTCTTGTGAATATGGTGTTATCGTTAAGGAAATGTTTCCCACCAACCACATTTAGCATTTCTATAGCAGAGCTAACATCTCGTTCTAAATGGCTCTGACTTGGCCCAACTTGTTCTGATTTCTAACTTTTTCTGACTCCCATTTGGTTTTAAGAAATTCCAGCTGGTTCTGACTGGACCAACCTGTTCCAACTCGCTTCCACCGGCTCCATTCGGTTTTAATTTGATCTAAATGGTCAGTTTCCAGGCAGGTTACATCCGGTTCGAAATGGTTCCAGCTAATTCCGACTGGTTGTAACTTGTTTCATTTGGCTTTTACTGGTTATAAGATGTTCATACTGGTTCCAGCTGTTTGTAAATGGCTCTGACAGCTTCCAGTTGGTTTCAACTGGGTTTCAAACCCAAACTGCCAACAGCAACCATCTAATATTCACAATGTGGAGGCATCGGTAGCTTCACACTTTCTTTTTTGGGCCATTTCCCAATAATTTCTGTGGTGTATAACATATGTGCATTTGACTCTAGCACACCACATTTCCTTGCGAGTTTTTTACAAAGTCAACATTAATTAATTGGGTTAAATTGATTCTGAATGAAACAACTGAATCATGTCTTTTTCTCAGCTGATTTATTACCTCAGTCAAGTTTATGGTCTCAGTCGCTAGTTTCAGGTCCCATTTAGAGGAACATAGACCAGAAAGCAGGTGAGGCTTTAGGTCGCTACCATGGCGACCTGTCAATAAGTAAATTTTGATTTAAGCCTGTTTGTCGCTAGCCAAAATTAGCATTCCAGCTAACGTGAGTTACAGATGCACCTTGCTAACCAAGCTAGCTAGTTCTGCCCTCTCGTCCAAATATGGTCACGTCTGGTTCCAAAAAAACAAAATGGTGACAGCCAAATTGCCAAACTGGAAGCTTCAAAACACAAACCAGGAAACTCACATGGAAATGGTCAAAAAAAGTGTAAATGAAGATCAAGATTATCATATAATTAGGAAATAAAAACAGTTTTGTATGCGATGCTTTACTCGATTCCTCTGATGTCTTCATCTGAATATTTTACTAACGCGCTCCGAGCCGGAGCCTCATTTATAAAAGTGCTGTTTGGGTTGCTGAGATTTGATGCAAACGTTGGTCGCAGTCATCAGTCTGAGTATTAATTATTAATATGTGCAGGTTGTGTGTTTTTCTTCAGAGACACAAGCTGTTAGATTTTGTCTGACTGAACGTGATGAACTATAAATGCTGATCTATTTATTCTACCTATGTATGCTGTTCATGTCGTGGTGATTCTGTCGCGCTCCGAGCTGCGTTCAACACGACACACGCTGTGTCAGCAGAGACCGTCCTCGTGTACTCAGATTCATGTCAGCATGGCAGTTTAAGTGTTTATAAAACGTGTTGTATGAGTTAAATGTTCTTTAATATTCAGTAAAGTGTTGCACATGTCGCTCTGCAGCAGCGTGTTGAACGCCGCTCGGCCTCCCACACACACCTTTGATGGTGGCTAGTTCACTCTGTATGGTATTAATATAAATGTAATGTTTACAGGATATATGAAGATAAAAATGTACCATATATATGTGAAAAACATATATATAGATCTATGAAACTGAAATATGCAGACTGTGCTGTGTGTGTGTGTGTTACAGTGTGTGTAGTTGTGTTGTGAATCTTGGTGTCATGTGATCAGGACCAACAGAGACGTGTTGACATGAATAAAGTTTGTGTGGATGAAGACGACGAGTGTCCGCTCTTGTTTTTCACGGGAGACAAACTGTTTCAGTTCAGTTTCAGATGAATTGAACCAGTTTAATGTTTTACTGAAATCTCTTTCCATTAACCAACTCATATTCTCATTAACTAACTTATTAAGTAACTGATTCATTAACTGACCCGTTAACAAACTCGTTCACTTTCATACCAATTAATAAACTATAGGCAGGTCTCAATTAGAAGCCTGGTCTGAGTTTATATAGAATTTCATCAGTATATAAATTAGATTCTCCACAGTTCAATCATTTAGGTCATTTTACAGAAACAATGAGTGTAATTCATTTAGATTCACTGGTGTAGTCGGTCTCTCTGTGCTTGAGGTGGCCCAGACGTGCTGTCTCTCAGAGCTCGATCAAATGAATGATCCGTCTCATTTTTAGAAATAATCAATAGCCAATCTGGTTAAAATAAACAATTTAGTAGCAGCCTATTTCTTTTCTTTGCTGAGCGAGAGCTTTGTGCAAAAGGAAATAAAAGCCGGTGAGATTAGTGATTGAAGCAGCTGGTTATTCGATGAAGTTTTGAGGTATCCATACTGTACAAATTAGAGGTACTTGTACTTTATTTGAGTATTTTCTCTTTCTACTCCACCTCAGATATTTTTACTTTGTTTACGTGACAGCTTCAGTTACTTTACAAAGTCAGATTTTTACACACAAAACACATGAAGAGTTTATAAAATATTTCACATTCAACTCCCAACAGTTTGTACAGGTACAGCTGAAACTATTAGTCAGTTGACAAATTAATTGGCACCTATTTTAAGTTATTTTCATGTAAAAACATCTGGACACTCACAGTGTTACGGTGCAGAGCTGCCTCCAGCCAGCAGGTGGTGCTGCAGGATGACTGAATGACTGATGCCCTATTTCTGACAGCAGCAGCAGCCCCCTCACAGACAGACATGCTGACTGAATTCAGTTCAGCTGAGAAAGAGGAAGAAGAGAAAGAGGAAGGAAGAGACAGAAACACAGAGCGAGGGAGAGGCAGGAAGAAGGTAGAGAGACACTGACAGAGAGAGAGAGAGCTGTATACCATGAGCCCAGAGGATTAAACTGTTGCTCTGCTGATCGGACGGTACCGGCTGTCTGTCTGTCCACCTGCAGACATGTCTTCCCGGGCTGAGAGTAAAACAGGTAAGACCTCTCCTCCTCCCTCTGACTCATGTGCTGACCGCAGGCTAAAAACATTCATTTCCTGTTACTTCAGAGTTTGTTTGAATTTTAACTGACGCTAAGATGCTTTTATTTTTGTAGTTTGTGATGATGATGATGCTCCTCTTCCTCTACAGCCTCCCAGTTTGTGTCTCTCACCATGAAGCTGAAGGATAAGCTCCACCCGATCAGACGCTCTGAGCGAATCAAACAAACCCCGTCACAGAGAGTCAAACCACCTAATCTGAACCTGCATGAACCCACACTGCAACACAAGGTACACACATACACACACATACACACTGCAACACAAGGTACACACATACACTCTGTAACACAAGGTACACACATACACTGCAACACAAGGTACACACATACACTCTGCAACACAAGGTACACACATACACTCTGCAACACAAGGTACACACATACACTCTGCAACACAAGGTACACACATACACTCTGCAACACAAGGTACACACACATACACACATACACACACATACACTCTGTAACACAAGGTACACACATACACTCTGCAACACAAGGTACACACACATACACTCTGCAACACAAGGTACACACACATACACACACATACACTCTGCAACACAAGGTACACACATACACTCTGCAACACAAGGTACACACACATACACACATACACACACATACACTCTGTAACACAAGGTACACACATACACTCTGTAACACAAGGTACACACATACACTCTGCAACACAAGGTACACACACATACACACACATACACTCTGTAACACAAGGTACACACATACACTCTGCAACACAAGGTACACACACATACACACACATACACTCTGCAACACAAGGTACACACACATACACACACATACACTCTGCAACACAAGGTACACACATACACTCTGCAACACAAGGTACACACACATACACACATACACTCTGCAACACAAGGTACACACATACACTCTGCAACACAAGGTACACACACATACACACACATACACTCTGCAACACAAGGTACACACATACACACACATACACTCTGCAACACAAGGTACACACACACACACTGCAACACAAGGTACACACATACACACACATACACTCTGCAACACAAGGTACACACACACACACTGCAACACAAGGTACACACATACACACACATACACTCTGCAGCACAAGGTACACACACACACACACTCTGCAACACAAGGTACACACACACACTCTGCAACACAAGGTACACACATACACTCTGCAACACAAGGTACACACATACACTCTGCAACACAAAGTACACACATACACTCTGCAACACAAGGTACACACACACACACACACTGCAACACAAGGTACACACATACACTCTGCAACACAAGGTACACACATACACTGCAACACAAGGTACACACACATACACTGCAACACAAGGTACACACACATACACTCTGCAACACAAGGTACACACACATACACTGCAACACAAGGTACACACACACTGCAACACAAGGTACACTCACATACACACACACACACATACACACACTGCAACACAAGGTACACACACACTCTGCAACATAAGCACACACACATACACACACATACACTGCAACACAAGGTACACACACACACACACACATATACACTGCAACACAAGGTACACTCACATACACACACATACACAGACACACACTGCAACACAAGGTACACACACACACATATACACTGCAATACAAGGTACACACACACACACACACTGCAACACAAGGTACACACACATACACTGCAACACAAGGCACACACAAACACACACACTCTGCAACACAAGGTACACACACATACACTGCAACACAAGGTACACGCACACACACACACACTGCAACACAAGGTACACACACACACACACACACACTGCAACACAAGGTACACACACATACACTGCAACACAAGGTACACACACACATACACTGCAACACAAGGTACACACACACACACAGCCCTAATGACATCATCACCAGTCAGTGGACTCATGGCAAATGTTCATTAAAGTTGTGTGTGTCTGTGCGTGTCAGCCATGTGTGTTAGCGGACCAGCAGCGGGCCGTCGTCAGCTCTCTGCAGTACTTCAAGGCTCTGGTGGACAGACTGGGAGTGGACAAAGTGGCCCTGAACCAGTCCGTGGTGGGCGGTCTGCTGGGCGGTGCGTCTGGTGGAGTCCTGGAGGCGGTCCAGACGATGGTCCAGCTGGATTCACACCTGCACAACAGGTAGGTGACACACTTGTTGACCCCTGAAGATCAGTGAGTGTCCTGTCTGCTGACCCCATCTGTCCTCTCTGCAGTAAGACCGTCTCTTCCTGTCTCACTCGTCTGTACCAGTCTGTGGCTCAGCTGATTCGCTGGGCCGATCAGGTGATGCTGCAGGGCGCTGACCACGACAGCAAAGACTCCAAAGCCACCGTTACCACGGGGATCAGGGCCGTGCTGGACGGGGTCAAGGTGAGGACGGATGATAGACATCCTGTCTGTCTGGTACCCTGTTTTTATTATCCTGTCTCCTCCTGTCCCGTCAGTTCATCTGGCCCTGCTCTGCCTTGTTCTGTCCCTTCTTGTCCTTCCTTGTTGTTCCCTCCTGTCCTGGCAGAAATAATTGGTATTTTGTCTTATTGCCCTGTCCTGCCACGTCCTGTCCTAGTGAGATTTTGTTTCCTGTCCCACCCTGTATTGTGCCTTGTCTTCCCTGTCCTACCCTACTCATTAGATTGTCCTATTCTGTGATCTCATCTTTTTCCTCTTGTCTATTTCCTGTCCTGTCTCATTTTCTGTTCTCGTTTCGTTCTGTTATTATTTTCTTTATTGTCCTTTTTATCGACAAAGACACACAGTGAACATCCTGTCGTGTCTCACTCCGTCCTGTTTTGACTTATCATTTTGTTTTCGTCCACCAGAATCTTGTCGTCTCTTTACACACACACATTTGTTTTGTCAGGAGCTGGTTCGATTGGCTGCAGAGAGACAAGATGGCTCCGCCCCCTGGTCTCCTGTCCAATCACAGCCTGCCGTGGGACAGCCAGGTGGGTTTGACGAGCAGCAGACATCAGACAGGACTTCTACCTGCCAGATTTCAGGAGCTCCTGCAAAGGAGGAGGTGGAGGCGAAAGAGGAGGAGCAAACAGGTTTAGCTCCTCCCAAACCCCTGATGATCCCAGAGGTCCTCGCCCAGGTGCCCCCCCCACAGGGACTGAGGTGAGTCCCCCCCCCCCTTGTTAAAGACATTTTCAGGGTCTCAGCGTTTGCCGTGTGCTCAGGCAGATTCAGGTTAAGGACACGAAGGCGGAGCAGGTGCTGTGTCTCAGTACTTATTAACAGAAGGTGCTGCAGTCCAAACTCAACAAACTCAGCCACAGCAGTAAGGCAGCTACATGAACAGAGAATCCTCCCAGAGGTCTGGCAGGACGAAGAATAACTCCAAACGTGGTGGTTCAAACAGGCAAGCAGAAACACGACGAGAGGCGACCAGCGGAGCAGCAAGGACCGAACAGGAAAGACATTTAAAGACTGGCTAACGGGGAGGGTGGGAGAACAAACAGAACAAACGAAGGCCAGACCTCTCTTGAGGCCTAGCCGGAGGGCGGCGACAAAGGCACAGACCCACAGGAAGCCACGCAGGAGGCTGATGGATATGGCGCGACCTCTCCAGAGGTCGTTGGCGAGGGCGAAGCCCCTCAGGAGGCTGGCGATGAGGGCGGAACCCATCAGGAGGCTGGCGATGAGGGCGGAACCCATCAAGAGGCTAGGAACGAGAGACAAGGCTGGGAACCGGGAACCCGGATGCTGGCACGGAGGCAATCAACTGTGACTGGACTCCGGGAGCCGGATTTGGCTGATCCGCTGACAAGGATCTGCTAGCAGGAGTCGTTCGGTCCAACAGGTGTGATGGGTGTCGTCTCCACAGTGGGATCCAGATCAGCCACTTCAGAACGCTCCAACGTTTTCTCCTCCCCCGCTCTTTGGGGCTTTTCGGGTCGTTTTCCACAAATCCAGCACGTGTTCAGTCTCAGGCCAGTTTTCCTCTTGAGGCCACGTGCACAGATGTTGTCTACAGCCCCAGGGGCTGATGGGAAGTCATTAGTTCTGCAGGTGTTTGGTCAGCGTTCAAGATGACTTTTGCTGACTTGATAGTCAAATGTGAGCTGCAGGGGGATAAAACACTGCGGTCAGGTCGGACGCGGCTTCCTGTATAGTGCACGAGTTCAGGACGATGGCTGATCTTGTGGCTGAGTCATGAGACTGAAAAGCTTGAGGTTTTAAAGTCATGTGAGGTTTTGCAGCACCAGTGAAAGACGTTCTAACCAGCATGCAGTCAGAGTTGTGAAGTCAAACGCACACATTAACATGTGGACCTGATGGCGGCGCTGGAAAGTCAGAGGACCACCACAGCTCTAACAGTTCATCCTGCGGGGAACATGAAGGTCTGACATCTCATCACAGACTGAAGCTAAATACATCAAACTCAGGTGTGAGAAATACTGGACCAGATCTTTACAGGGACAGGTAATGCTGATAGGAGGCTGATAGGAGGACGCCACAGGGCCCCCCTCCCCCCTCCATAACGCCGCTCCTTCATCATTGTTCAGCTGTGAGTGAGTCTGAAGCTCAGGCTGAGGGGAGAGAGTTTTGGTCTGCGGATGAGAAGAGCAGAAATAGATCTGCGGATGAAACAGGAAGTAGAAAGACTAAAGCCCCCCCCCCCCTTTTTCTCTACACTTCCTGTCTCTGTGATAAGTGAGTGAGACAGAAGAAGAAGTGAGAGAGGCAGTTTCAGCTTCTCTCTGCTGCATTTCATGGAGATCAGCAACTTCGCAACATCAAGCTGTGAATTCCAGCAAGGTCATGTGACGCGGCGCCCTGCGGCTGCTGAACCGCCTCTCTGCTGTCCCGTGAAGAAGAACCCAGACAAAGATGGAGGCTGGACACTGCTCTCCATCTTTGTTTGGGAATCAAACGTCTCTTCAGCGCCCAGCACAGGGAATGTGTTACCGACAGGATGCTACCAGCTGTGGTTAGCATTGTTAGCATAAATAGCAGCCGTGGTTAGTGCTGTTTAGTCCTTTTTTTTTTTTTTTGCCCGTTAATCAGAAGCTCGGCGGTTCAATCCCCCGGCTCCTCCATGTCGAAGTGTCCTTGGGCAAGATACTGAACCCTGAATTGCCTCTGGCGGCTGTTCCACCAGTGTATGAGTGTGTGTGAATGTTAGTTTCTGTTTGAGCACTCAGTGTGTGACTGGTGAATGCAGATGTAGTGTAAAAGCGCTTTGAGTGGTCGAAAAGACTAGAAAGGCGCTATACAAGTACGGAACATTTTATGTAGCGCTGGAGGAAGTAGAAATATTACAAGTAAAAGTCCTGCATGCAGAAGTATTACATCCAAATATACTTAAAGCACTAAAATGATGTAGAATATATATGATATTATAGGATTATAATTACTGATGCATTCACAGTGGAGCTGGTTCCAAGTACCTTATACTGCTGTGTAGTTGTAGTAGTACATGATCATTTATTTAGTATCAATAATCTGAATCTGCAGAGTCACTGAAACTGTCAGATAAAGACGGTGCAGGAAGAAGTTCTACATTTCCTTCTGAGATGTGGTGGAATAGAAGTAGGAAGTAGCGCAGAGTGGAAAATACTCATGTAAAGTACAAGTACCTCCTAAAGTACAGTACTTGAGTAAATGTACTTTGTTGCTTTCCATCACTTCTCTTCACAAACAGAGCAGGTCACCTGAGTAACATCAAGGTGTCTGGTTCACCTGTAATCACACCCACAGTGACATCACTGTGCACTGGAGTAGCTGTGTTAACTTCCCCTTTACACACGATTTTAAGGTACTTGTACTTCACAAGTTCAAGTTCTTTATTGTCACTGTTGATGCACAACAGCTTCTGTTTGGTCTGTTTGCGCTGCTGATAGCTCTCCGGACACATTTCGAGTGGCCTTTTATTGTGGCCAGCCTAAGGCCTTTTATTGGCCTTTTATTGTGGCCAGCCTAAGGCCTTTTATTGGCCTTTTATTGTGGCCAGCCTAAGGCCTTTCTGTGCCCTGTGGTATTAAAAGGCATCTGCTGTTACCATAGTAACTACAGGTGTCTGATTCAGCTGCATAATAGCGTCAAAACCAGTTGATTAATGTCTCATGCCAGTCAGAGACAGATACATTCCAGTGCGGCCTGTCTAATAACAATAATGAAGCGAAAACATTCTCAAAACTTCTCATTTTGACATAAAAGGTTACTAACGCTGTTAGTAACTGAAGTCGAAAAGACTGCAATTTAATATAACAAGTAAGATAAATATAAATATGTTATTTTTGGAGGTTAAATAAATAAGTAACTTTTACTCTCAGTAAATTTTAAATGAGCTACTTTTTACTTGGGTAGATTTTTATACAACTAATTTTACTTTTAAGTAAAAGTTCATCAAAGTAAGAGTCCTTTTACTTAAGTAGAATATTTTTGTCACCTCTGATCTCGACAAAGGAGAAGTGCTCACTGACAGATTTTGACAGATGTGTGAACAATAATTGGTCTTTTGTGAACATAGAAAGAGTCTTAGATCTTTGAGTTCAGCTCAAAACAAAAGTGCTGCATTTATAACTTTGTTCAGTGTATTTCTATATTTCCTATAGAAGATTTCTTCTTGTTACCACGTGTGGCCTCCCTCGCAGTGAGGGACAGTGTTTGTTTGCTGAAATGTTTTGGTGTGAAAGTGTGACGTGAACTTCTGGTTGTGTCCTCGCTCAGGCCTCCAGCCCTGCCGCCTAAAAAACGCCTGTCCTCATCAGGCTCCGCCTCCTGCAGGGTCGCCGTAGTAGCACCAATGAGACGAGAGCCTGAAGTAGACAGGCAAGAGGTGGAACCGGTACAACAGGTACGCACGTGTGACCGCTCAGAAATACACACATGTTGTCATGGTAACAGTAACGCCTCCTCACTCGACGCCACATCAGAACCGAAGTCTTTAAACCAGATTCAAACTGGTTTCACCTGTTCACACATGTTTACTAATGAGTGTGATGTTGGTGTGTATGTGTGTGTGATGTTGGTGTGTATGTGTGTGTGTGATGTTGGTGTGTGTGTGTGTGTGTGTGTTGTGTGTGATGTTGGTGTGTGTGTGTGTGTGTGTTGTGTGTGATGTTGGTGTGTATGTGTGTGTGTGTGGTGTGTGATGTTGGTGTGTGTGTGTGTGGTGTGTGTTGTGTGTGATGTTGGTGTGTATGTG
>NW_024044459.1:38562631-38580131 GCF_014851395.1 Micropterus salmoides | reverse complement strand
TAATGTCCAAGTGTTTGATTCACAGAAACAAACACTTGGACATTTAGTGTCTCGAGGATTGATCAGAAACACAGAGGAGATGTTGTTTCTGCAAACATCTGGTCTGTAATAATATATCTCCAGAGGCCTGTTATCAGTAGCCATCACCCTGTGCTCTAACGACTCGCTCTCTTTGCTAATCAAAGTTTATAATTTTTAAAGGCTGATTTATCATTAGAAAACCCTTAATCAATCACATCGTGCTGATCAAAGAAGATATAAACTGGCCTTCTTTAGACTTGTTGAGGATCTGGATCATCAGCAGCTGTTGATTCTATTAGATGCTCAAAACAGCCAGAAACACAGAACTTCCTTCTGAAGCTCGTCAGTTTGTTTTTGTTCTGAGAAATGAAGCTGTTCCTTTATGTTTGGTTAACATGTCAATTAGTCTTAATCAGGTTTCAGCCAGCTTATTTTAAACCCCAATTAAAGCTGGCGACCGATCTGACATGAACAGTTTCAGGCCAATCTCTAATCTCGCTGTCCTTTCAAAAATCACTAGTTGCCAACTTAAATCACATTTGGACTCACACAATGTTTTAAATACAGACAAAGGTTTCGGATCAGGGCACAGTACAGTAAACACCACTTGTGGACCATGATTACTTGGTGCTGGCATTGGATGCAAAGCGGCTAAATGGCTCCACTTTTATCTGACCAGTTGTCCATAGATAAGGTTAAACATGCTGATGACATGTCCAATCCAGTCCTTGTTACGAAGGGTGTTCCACAGTGATCAGTTTTGGGATCTTTGCTTTTTCTAGTTTGCATTAATAATGTTTGTCCCAAGTTCAAATTCTGTAAGTATCAATCTGTATGCAGATGATGCAGTTATGTACTCTTGTGCCCCCACAGCAGATACCGCCTTGAATACCCTGCAAAATGCTCTATCAGATCAGAAACTGCTTTAAAACTCGATCAAAACTACAGTTATGAATTTTTCCCCTGATCAGGTATGAAGGTAGAACCCTGTCTGAGCCTGGTCTGGATTCAGTCCGTTAATAATTACAAATATTTGGGCATTTGGTTGGACAAAAACTTATATTTTCAGCCAATAGAAAGAAAAGATGGCTTTTTCTCTGCAACAAAATGTGGGGGTGGTGATGGACAGTGGATAAGACATGCATTTGGTGTGAGAGACCCGGGTTCAATCCCCCACTGTGACCCATCCACCAGTGTGTCCCTGTACAAGACACTTAACCCCTAGTTGCTCCAGAGGCGTGCAACCTCTGACATATAGAGCATTTGTAAATCGCTTTTTATAAAAGCGTCAGCTAAATGAACAAATGTAATTTTAATTGTAAAAATGATGATAATTAACCAATTATCAAACTGACTTCTGTTGAAAATGGATTAGCTGATGAATCGTTAAATGTTGTTGTAGTGACTGACTGAGTTTACGGTACCAGCCACCCTCACTGGTTTCAGCAGGACTTTGTTAAGACCATTTGGTCTGTTATTATTCAGCCGTTATCAACCAGCCCAGTCATTATCAATTAGCGATATGATGCTGATCATCAGCTGATCATGTTCAGTAACAGTTTGATGACGTGAGCGAGCAAACGGTCCACGCCCTGTGGGACCTGGTCTTTGGTCTTGTATAGGGGAGGTTAGAATGTGTCCATCAAAAAGCTTCATCGTGTGACGATGATGAAGAAGCAGGAGCGCTGTGACCTGATCACTCTTATTGATCACCTGATCTGTTTGTGTGGTCATCAGGATCCAGCTGAGAGCGACGATCAGAATGAGGAGACGCAGCGCAGAGACAGGTGACACACACACACACACACACACAGACAGGTAACACACACATTTACACTGGAGCACCCAGTGACGCCGCTCCGCTCTGCAGTTCTCAGGGTCTCCAGCAGGAGGCGGAGCCCGGCAGGAGGAGCAGGGAGCAGCAGGATGAGCAGCAGGAGCAGGAGGAGGTGTTACTGACCAACCACAAGGAGATCCTCCACAGAATCACAATGAAACCTGAGGTACGGTCCTGACCTCTGACCTCTGACCTCTCTAGAGCGCCTCACCTCTAACTGATCTCTGTCTGTCTCAGGAGGAGGAGGGGCCGGATGTGAAGGCAGCCTCACCTGACATCCTATTGGTCTACGCCACAGAGACGGACAAGAGCCCCGGTGAGTCCTCGCCTCCCCTTAGCTGTGGTAGAGATTTGTTTTTCTTGTGTGAAATTTTCACAGCAAATATTCACATCTGCTTCAGAATCAGAAAAAGAAGCAGAGCGTCTGTGGCTCACACATAAAAACACACCTTGGACCAGATGATTTCAGGAAGTGGAGTTCAGGACTAGGGACTTCATCTGAGAGAGGGAGTAGAGGGAGGCAACAGAAGAAAAGAGTCCAGTGGTGGAAGCTGATCACAGTTTGATGGACTGTCAGGATTAAACTACATCATGTAGTGATGAAACAGACATTCAGCCGCGGTCATGAAAAGAGTTCAGTCTTCATTACACCTGACCACAGACGGTATAACAGTATTGGGCGTAGCCGCCGAGACGTCCTCCGTTGGTTTATGGACCGCCTTTTTGAAGCCTTGAAGCATTTTGCCTGTCGCCATCTTGTTTTTTTGTAACCGGACGTGAACATATTTGGACAAGAGGGCGGAGCTAGCTAGCTTGGTCAGCAAAGTGCATCTGTAGTTCACATTAACTGTGATAGTAGCTGGGATGCTAATTTTGGCTAGTGACAAACAGGCTTAAAGAGGTGGTATTCTGCTTTTTGGCCTGTTTCCTCTCCTTTATTCATAGTTTTCAGTCACGTGACATGTGCGGTGACCTGGAGGGCAAAACAACGACCAACATAGCGGCTCACACTGCGACTCCCCCATAGAGACGCCGCAAAAGCAGTCAAATTATATTTGGATCACCTTCCAACTTAAGAAAAAGAAAGATATGAACACAAACTGAAAGTGTTGGGTTACAGTATCTGCTGCCGCATTTCTACCGTTAAAAACCGCCAGGTCCCTGCCGCCGCTCGACTGCGGTAATGTTTACTTTTACCTTCTGGGGGAATCCCTCTCCTAACACAGCTCAGGCTTGTCTCCTCGATTAGTAAATCACAACAACCATCCAGCATTTTGGCAACGCAAAAAGTAACAAACTCAAAGTAACAGTGTATCACTTGCATATTGGTTGGCAGGGAACGGAAATTAACGTTTTCATTGGAGTGTGACGTCACGTGAAAACATCACTCAAATGAATTGAGTTCTGTACCTTTTTGTGCCTGTAACAGGTTTGCAAAGTGAAAAAGCCCAAAGTGAGTTCCCATCTCCCACAGAAAACTCTGCTCTGAACTGAAAACTGCTCGTTTGTAGTCCAGCAGCTTCCCTGTGACATCACAGGGATGAAAGCTAAACACGCCTCATATAACGCTCGCCAAGCGGCGACTCCGACACGCCCTCAGAAACAGCGAGCTGCAGCACACAGCTCTCCTCTCCCTTCCAAACACTAGCTACCCTCCAGGCAGTCAGTGGACATAAAGTTGTTCCTGTGATGTAGAGACAGAGCTCAGTTAAAACTTTATGGATACAGATTAATAACTCACCGCTCTGAAACTCTCGCTCCAGTACGGCTGAACCCGAGCCGTTTACCGGCTTCTCGCTGACCCGCCCTACTCTGCTTCTGATTGGCTAGTAGTCCTTAACTAGGAACTGAGCATGTGCAACTCCCAACAAAGATCATTTAGAGACAAGATGTATCACTCCATAGCTAAAACGAAGCCTTCAACACAGGCTGAAAAGAGGAGCTGCAGCAATGTGCAGTATGACAAAAAATATAACCATGGAAACCTGCTCTGGTACAAACACCTGAATAAGTTGAGGAACCTGGAAATGAATGATTTTTCAGCAGCGCTGAACAGAATTTACACAGAGCAGCAGATACGAGTCGCCTCTATCCTGATTGACAGGTCGTCCTAAAGCCTCTCCTGCTTCCTGGTCTCTGTTCCTCTAAATGGGACCATAATTTACTAAATGAACATCATGCTGTGTTGAAGAAGACTTGAAACTAGCGACTGAGACTATAAACTCATCAGGAAAGTGTTTACTGAGGGAATAAATCAGCTGACAAGTGGAAACAGTTTCTCACAGACTTCTATACAATCCAGTGGAGTCGCCCCCTGCTGGCTGTCAGAGAGAACGCAGGTTTCAGGCTTTTCGGACCCTAAGGTTCCCAACAGACCTGCTGAATCTTCTCTTCTGTCCCCAAACACAGAGCCATGCTGGAATCATGTGATGTCAGCAGTGAACTAAGTTTTAGGAAATACAAGTGTTCGTTTTGTGTTTTTAAACCTAAAGAATAAAAACATTGGCAGAGTATAATTTTAGGGAAACAATGTTAAATATAATTTTATTAATGCGTAGCATTAATAACTCTGTATGTGTGTGTGTGTGTGTAGAACAGGGCCTGTACCGTGAAGCCTTCCTCTGCACCTACAGGAGCTTCATCAGCCCAAACGATGTCATCAGCAAACTCCAGCACAGATATCCTGAGTCAGTTTTCACCTGTGTAAAGCTGTGTGTCGGACCGTGGTCGCTGTGATCTGTATTAACACTGTGTACACATGTGGTTTAAAACCACTCACACTGCTGTCAGGATTATTAATATATGACTTTACTAATAAAACAATACAGAAGCATTTGATCTGAAACAGGAACCGTACGCAGGTGCATAGAGAGCCTGAGTCACTCGCTTCTGCTTCCGGCCCATGGCATCTTATTTCAGTAATAATATGTACGCTAGTCAACGGCGAGAGACAGCTTATCTTTTGATCCTGTGAGCTGAGCCCTGAATCACACACATGATGTTTATCACTTTAAAATATAATTTTGTTCGTGAAGAAAGTCGCAGTTTGTTGTAAAACATTAAAGCTGATGAGACACGGAGAAACTTTTAGAGCAATCGTGCAGGACAACGTTGCCATCTATGGTAATGAGTAGTACCGTAATCCCCTTCCCCCACCACTCCACCACCCACACCGCCGATATCCGTTCAAAACATAGTCGGACTTGCCATTAGCAACATTGCCCAGCAACATTGCTCAAAAAGTTGCCCCGTGTATCATCAGCTTAAAGTTACATGTGGTTTTGTGTGAAACCCGTTCAATGAACTACGTCTCTCGTCTCACACAACATACGTCGGCAACATGTAACGTTCATTGTTTGGATGCTGCTAGCTAGATAACTCAGCTATGGGCTGAAAACCCTGGTTAACCCCGCAGTTACCTGGATAAGCTTCGTGGTACAGGCCTCGGCTCGTCCAGGTGTTTCCCTCTAACTGGCAGGTTCAGTTTGTTGTGGATCTTTAACCTTCAGCACGTACAGACACCTGTGTGAAGGACGGGAGCCTGCAGACCTGACCGCCGCCAAGAAGACTTTTCACCTGCTGGTCAGAGTGGTGGACGAGCTGTGGTGAGACACACACACACACACACACACCTGAACCAATCAGATCGTCTTAATCATCTCATTATCTGGAGACAACAAAGTCCCTTCAGCTCCGTGTCTGTCAGGCCGGTAGGTTTATGTGACCAGGGGTCTCACTTATAAATGCTGCGTCGGTACAAAACAGGGCTGGAAACGTGCGGACGCCACTTCCCAAGCAAAGGTCGTGATCTATAAAAAGCAGAGCTGACGGGAGAATGTGCGTCCTGTGAGTAAACTCTGAACCATGCGAACGCACATAAAGAGAAGAGAAACGGCGCCTCACGTGGCAGAAGGATAAAGCGGTCTGAGATGAATAAATCCAGACATCCCCTCTGAGTATTTCTGAAGAAACAAACACACGTTTGACTGATTTTCCCTGAAGTGAGCAATAAAAAAACACAATTTCAGATCATTTGCAGCCACAAAAAGATTCAGGATCAGAAACACAAACGCAGATTCTGTTTCTGCAAAAGAGCCTCAGATCTGTTGTCTCAGATTAATTAATCCTCCATGCAGCAGTTTATTCTCCTCAATAAGGTGAACTGGAGGAGAAATTACTTATTAATATTAATGAGCAGGCAGCTGTGGCTGTTTGGAGGGTCGGACATGGAGCGCCCTCTCAGGCGCCACATTTCAAGCTGACAGTGATTTATAAAGGGAACTTACTCACGGTTTTATAAGGCACCCCATTTTAGGCTTTTGGGCGCACGGAAACTTCGAGTGAGGTTTTATAAATGAGACCCCAGGTGTTCAGAGTCTCCACCTCGACACTGGGAAGGCTGTGAAACACTGAATACATGAAACCGATCAAGTTTGTTATTTATGGAGAATGAAATCACACCAGAAATCCTCCCTGAATGTGAGTCTGAACGCTGAGAGCCTTTCATGCACGGTGTCCACTACACCGGACAGATATTTGGAAGGCATTTTGAGCCATTTAAGTTATAGCACGTGTCCCGACCCCCAAAGCGTTGTGCAATCCCATTTGATTATTATCTTTACATCTCTGTCATTTCGATATACTGCATCATAAATCCTTTTATTCTCACAAAACCAGACTGAAATAAATAAAATGTTAGAAAGCCTTTAATCCGGGTTTTAATGAGGTGTTTCTGGTACGTTTTGTTCTATGATGAAAATAAATGTTCTGAAAATTACATTCTGCCTTATTTTGTATCTTTAATTTAAAACTTTGATATAATTTGCACTTGAATAAGTTGCTGATAGTAAATGTTTTAAGAACATATAGTTTTATTGAGTTCCACTGAATCACTTTTTATGCCGTTGATCTGCACACACACGCTGAACGCATTTAAAAAATATATATATTGGAAAATGTTAATAGGCATAAATATATTGTGCAATATGGCAGTTTGTGCAGAATATTTTCTGTTGTATGGAAGTTTTTTTCCCATGAGGCGTGTCTGGTGTCATGGCGGTGTAAATAGAACCCGTTTGTGTGTGCAGTGCGATAGAGCTGGACTCTGATTTGCTGCTGCTGCTGATGGACCTGGTGTTCAGCCTCCTGATTGGTGGAGAGCTGGGTCTGGCCCACCTGTTGCGCTCCAACATCCTGTCCAAGATGGAGCAGAGGTGGCAGCTGATTGGCTCTCCTCAGTCACTCCGCCCCCTCGCAGCCAGGGGCGTGGCCGCCAGGTAAGCGCTGACCTCTGACCTCTTGTATGATTGACAGTCCTCTCATTCTCTCAGACCTCAACAGGTCTCCTTCTGTCCTCTGTCAGACCAGGAACTCTTCTGGACTTCAGGAGTCAGGATTTAGCTGAACAGCTGACTCTGCTGGACTCGGAGCTCTTCTGCAAGATCGAGGTTCAAATTTTTCCTTTCAGCTTCGGCCGGGCTCATAAATAATATCTCACGGTATATATCTGATATACACCTGTAGTCTCAGGGCGCATCCACACCTGTCCAGAGAGTGACGGGGGGGTCAGAGAGTGAGGGGGGGGTCAGAGAGTGACGGGGTCAGAGTGTGACGGGGGGGTCAGAGAGTGACGGGGTCAGAGTGTGACGGGGTCAGAGAGTGACGGGGTCAGAGTGTGACGGACGGGGTCCTACAATAACAGCCATTCAGCGGAGGATAGATGTTCAGTTTGAACGACACTACACCATACACTTGTTCTGTCTGTCTCAGCTGTCTGTCTCACCTGTCTGTCTCACCTGTCTGTCTCACCTGTCTAGCTCCCGGAGGTGTTGCTGTGGTCTAAAGAGCAGAATGAGGAGAAGAGTCCTAACCTGACACAGTTCACCCAACACTTCAACAACGTCTCCTTCTGGTAAACATTGACTCAGCTTCCTGTTCCACAGCTTCTTCTTCTTCTGTTAGCGAACAACAACCATCAATGTTTCAGGGCGTGAGAAACATTTTCAGACCGTCTCTCCTTGAAGACATTCACAGTTACACTTATGTTCCATCCATCCAGTTTTAAAATGAAACCGATCTCACCAGCCTTTTAGCTGCACATCAGAGTTGAACTCCGTCTGTATTGAAACAGCTGGAAACCCACATCATGTGCCCGTTCACGTACACTGTGCATGTGCTGGTGTAAGCAGGAAGCCCCGCCAGTCCACCTTTGGAAATGGGGAACAAGAACTTGGTTAGAAGCAGAGGGAGGCCTTAAATGTGAATTAGAAACAGACTCAGTTGGTTTCTTAAACAATTATTATTCAGTTAGTAATTAATAACCCGTGTATGTGTGATTTCAGGGTGCGTTCGGTGATCATTCTTCAGGACAAACCTCAGGACAGAGAGAAACTACTGCTGAAGTTCCTGAAAACCATGAAGGTAAACACACACAGGTGAAGGGAGGAGCATGGACAGCGCCCAGGTGGGATGATGCAGTAATTCTGTCAAGTCAGCTGGTAATGCTGTTGTTGCTGCCTCCAAGTGACTGAAGAATACCTGAACAAGTAAAGTAGATTTAAGACACTGCTGAGGTTTAAAATAGGTTTGTGGTCAGGACTTTCTGGCTTCACTCACAGAGCTGGAAACCCAAAGTAGGTGACATCACAGCAACTTTATAGATATATATAATATAAAAGCAATACAATAGCTTCTTAATTCAAGTCATAATGAAACATTAACAGGCTAATGTGAACATGAATATCAGACCCATGAAGCAACACTGACCTCTAACCTCACACCTGTAACATACTGTGTGTGTGTGTGTGTGTGTGCGTGTGTTCCTACAGCACCTGCGGAAGCTGAACAACTTTAACTCGTACCTGTCCATCCTGTCAGCGCTGGACTCCGCCCCCTTACGACGTCTGGACTGGCAGAGAAACACATCTGAGGTCTGTGTGTAATAATAATATCATTGTCCATAATGCACATATGTGAATCAGTCTTTAACACGACTGATGTGTTTGTATGTTTTTAGGCTCTGGAGGAATACAGCTCTTTGATTGACAGCTCATCATCTTTCAGAGCCTACAGAGCAGCTCTGGCTGAAGTGGAACCTCCCTGTATACCCTACCTGTAGGTTAATACTCTGTATACCCCACTATACCCTACCAGTAGGTTAATACTCTGTATACCCCACTATACCCTACCTGTAGGTTAATACTCTGTATACCCCACTATACCCTACCAGTAGGTTAATACTCTGTATACCCACTATACCCTACCAGTAGGTTAATACTCTGTATACCCCACTATACCCTACCTGTAGGTTAATACTCTGTATACCCCACTATACCCTACCAGTAGGTTAATACTCTGTATACCCCACTATACCCTACCTGTAGGTTAATACTCTGTATACCCCACTATACCCTACCAGTAGGTTAATACTCTGTATACCCCACTATACCCTACCAGTAGGTTAATACTCTGTACACCCCACTATACTGTAGGTTAATACTCTGAATACCCCACTATACCTGTAGGTTAATACTCTGTATACCCCACTATACCTGTAGGTTAATACTCTGTATACCTCACCTGTAGGTTAATACTCTGTACACCCCACTATACTGTAGTTAAAACCCAGTATACCCCACCATGCCCTACGAGTAGGTTAATACTCAGTATACCCCACTATACCCTTCGAGTAGGTTAATACTCTGTATACCCCACTATACCCTACCTGTAGGTTAATACTCTGTATACCCCACTATACCCTACCAGTAGGTTAATACTCTGTATACCCCACTATACCCTACCTGTAGGTTAATACTCTGTATACCCTACCTGTAGGTTAATACTCTGTATACCCCACTATACCCTACCAGTAGGTTAATACTCTGTATACCCCACTATACTGTAGTTAACACCCTGTATACCCCACTATACCCTACCTGTAGGTTAATGCCCTGTATACCCCACTATACCCTACCAGTAGGTTAATACTCTGTATACCCCACTATACCCTTCGAGTAGGTTAATACTCTGTATACCCCACTATACCCTACCTGTAGGTTAATACTCTGTATACCCCACTATACCCTACCAGTAGGTTAATACTCTGTATACCCCACTATACCCTACCTGTAGGTTAATACTCTGTATACCCTACCTGTAGGTTAATACTCTGTATACCCCACTATACCCTACCAGTAGGTTAATACTCTGTATACCCCACTATACTGTAGTTAACACCCTGTATACCCCACTATACCCTACCTGTAGGTTAATGCCCTGTATACCCCACTATACCCTACCAGTAGGTTAATACTCTGTACACCCCACTATACTGTAGGTTAATACTCTGAATACCCCACTATACCTGTAGGTTAATACTCTGTATACCCCACTATACCTGTAGGTTAATACTCTGTATACCTCACCTGTAGGTTAATACTCTGTACACCCCACTATACTGTAGTTAAAACCCAGTATACCCCACCATGCCCTACGAGTAGGTTAATACTCAGTATACCCCACTATACCCTTCGAGTAGGTTAATACTCTGTATACCCCACTATACCCTACCTGTAGGTTAATACTCTGTATACCCCACTATACCCTACCAGTAGGTTAATACTCTGTATACCCCACTATACCCTACCTGTAGGTTAATACTCTGTATACCCTACCTGTAGGTTAATACTCTGTATACCCCACTATACCCTACCAGTAGGTTAATACTCTGTATACCCCACTATACTGTAGTTAACACCCTGTATACCCCACTATACCCTACCTGTAGGTTAATGCCCTGTATACCCCACTATACCCTACCAGTAGGTTAATACTCTGTATACCCCACTATACCCTTCGAGTAGGTTAATACTCTGTATACCCCACTATACCCTACCTGTAGGTTAATACTCTGTATACCCCACTATACCCTACCAGTAGGTTAATACTCTGTATACCCCACTATACCCTACCTGTAGGTTAATACTCTGTATACCCTACCTGTAGGTTAATACTCTGTATACCCCACTATACCCTACCAGTAGGTTAATACTCTGTATACCCCACTATACTGTAGTTAACACCCTGTATACCCCACTATACCCTATCTGTAGGTTAATGCCCTGTATACCCCACTATACCCTACCAGTAGGTTAATACTCTGTATACCCCACTATACTGTAGTTAACACCCTGTATACCCCACCATACCCTACCTGTAGGTTAATAGTCTGTATACCTCACCTGTAGGTTAATACTCCGTATACCCCACTATATCTGTAGGTTAATACTCCGTATACCCCACTATACCTTTAGGTTAATACTCTGTATACCTCACCTGTAGGTTAATACTCTGTACACCCCACTATACTGTAGGTTAATACTCCGTATACCCCACTATACCTGTAGGTTAATACTCTGTATACCCCACTATACCTGTAGGTTAATACTCTGTATACCTCACCTGTAGGTTAATACTCTGTACACCCCACTATATTGTAGGTTAATACTCCGTATACCCCACTATACCTGTAGGTTAATACTCTGTATACCTCACCTGTAGGTTAATATTCTGTACACCCCACTATACTGTAGTTAACACCCTGTATACCCCACCATGCCCTACCTGTAGGTTAATACTCTGTATACCCCACTATACCCTACAAGTAGGTTAATACTCTGTATACCCCACTATACCCTTCGAGTAGGTTAATACTCTGTATACCCCAGTATACTCTACCTGTAGGTTAATATTCTCTAGAGAGAGAATAGAGAATAGAGAATAGTCTTTATTGTCATTGCACTGTGAAGGTACAATGAAATTTAGGGTGCTCCCACGGAGCCACCCTTGCACCATAAAAACAACAAGAAAGAACAAAAAAAGACAAAGACAGGTTAAAACAAACGGTGTTCTCATAAAAATAGAGACACAATAATATATACAACCAGGATATATAAATATAAAATATGTATATATGTTTACCTGTATTGTATATTATCTATATACACACATAAAATCTATTCTATTCTGTATACCCCATCTGTAGGTTAATAGCCTGTATACCCCACAATACGCTACCTTTTAGTTAATACCCCACTATACCCTACCTGTTAGTTAATTCCCTATGTACCCCTGTGCTACCCCACCAGACTGTAGGTTAACACCCTTTATTACCCACTGTACCCTACATGTAGGTTAACACCTTGTAGACTCCACCATACTGTAGGTTAATACTTTGCATACCCCATTATATATACCCTACCCATCAGTTAATACCCTGTAAACCCCACTATGTATACCCTTCCTGTAGGTTAGTACCCTGTAAACACCACTAAACACCTGTCTCTTTCACACTAACTTGTCTGTTTTAGGGGTTTGATCCTTCAGGACTTGACCTTTGTCCACCTGGGGAATCCCGACATGGTGATGACATCACAGGGTTCAAACGTCAACTTCTCTAAACGGTGGCAGCAGTTTAACATCCTGGACACTCTGAGGGGCTACCAACAAGTGTCAGTTACCTGTAGTACTATTTTTACTGTTATCATTGGTAGTATTTCAGTCTTCATCAATAATCACTTTTTGAAATAATACTTGTATCTCTCTCTCTACAGTCGTTACTCTCTGCAGCCTAATGATGACATCATATCGTTCTTTAATGACTTCAGTGATCACCTGGCAGAGGAAGCATTGTGGGAACTTTCTCTTAGGCTACGCCCACGAAATGCCCCAAGAGCCAATCAGAGATGACAGACGAAAACAAGACAATAACTGAGTTAACCTGTGCTAGCTTAATGCTAACATGTTGATGATGAAGAATGAGGTGGATAAACCTGGTGCTAACCTGAGGTAAAGTGGTACTGAACTGGACTAGACCGGTGCTGGTCTGGTGCTAATGAGTCACTGAAATAAAGCTGTTGGCATACTGGGCTAATCATGGCTAATAGTGTGCTAACATGTGCTAAACTGGGCTGTTCCTGCAATAAGCTGCAACAACCTGAACATTTTGTGGAAACACAGGTTAGTTGGGTGTTAGCTGAGGTTGGAGCTAGCCTAGTAGCCAGGGGCCGGTTGCACAAAAAACTTTAAGATAAGATTTTCCTTAAAGTCTGAGTTAAGGTTTCCTTAAAATACATTTGGTTGCACAAAACACCCTTATAGCTTCCCCTTAAAGTTTCCTTAAAATGTTCACTTAAGTATTTGAGGTTTTCTCCTTATCTTGGTCTTATACTTAGGGAATCCCTTAAGTGTGTTAAACCGTTACAACTAAGGAAAATATTTTAAGGTACCTCTGGCTTTATCTTAACCGCAACACGGTTGAGTTTATGGCCATAAATGAAGAAAATTTACATATCATGAGAAGAGTTCCGCGACCGGGAGAATCCAATGGATACGCTAAACGATGAGCAAAATCAAGAAGGCTGTCAAATTCATCATTAGCTAGTAATACAGTCTAGTTTAGATCTATAGCGTAAATAAAGTTATTCTCAGCAGTTTTATTGGGTTCACTTTCATTATTGGTGATCTCTGACTTGTCAAACTTATTTTGGATCTCTTGGATGAAGCTCTTCACAAGACTTGAAGACTTGAATTTTTTAAGCGATATCCTCCCACATTTGTTGTTTTCTGTTTGCTGTTATTTGCAGATCAAATTTACTTTTTTATATGTGCTTTCTTTTTTGACATTCCTCCAGCAGTACGACATTTTCCTCCTTCGACCTATTTGGTTTTCTTGTCTTCTTTTCTTTCCAACTTTGTAACAGTTTAAGTGCTGGTGCAAGCAAACACGGTGACATTAGAATTTTACTACTGTAAATTCTCCATCAGTGCAGCAAACACCTTAATGCTTTCCTTAACTAAGGAAACGCTTAAAGGGATTCTGTGCAGCACGCTAAGTAGTTTCCTTAGCTAAGGAGAAATTAAGACTTAAGTATCACACTTAAGAAAAAAAACTTAAGTTTTTTTGTGCAACCAGCCCCAGGTGTTAACACGCCTCTGACCTGTAGTCCCAGTGGGCGTGGCCTCCTTCTGTATCTGACGTCAGAACTGTATGTGTATTCAGAGCAATATCACAATAAACATCACTTCTCACCTGTCTTTTAACTCACCTCCTTTCTTCTGATTGTTTGAGGGAGAAAACGTTATCAGTGATAGTCTATTTAAATAACTGTTGTTGTTTTTTAAATGGTAAAAACTCTCGTGTTGTGGTTGCTCTGATCCAAAGACGTGTAGGTTAAAAACTAGAGACTAAATATTGTGAACGAGTGTTTACACAATGAGCCATTTTCAGGATGATTGAATAAAACATTGAACTATTAATGAGACAAGTTTGTGATATTTATTCTGGGTAAATTTATTGTCAGAAAATTGATGAAAATTATCTTGAGAATATTCAATAAATGAGTCGTTAGATTAGTCGAATAATCGTTGGATTAATGAATATTAAAAACATTAATTAGGTTTACTGAGATCCAGTCCGGACCACCTGAGCTGACAGCAGCCAGGTGAGCCACATGCTAACGGTGCTGCTAACAAGACCGATGCGCAGAGCACAGAGCGGCGAGCAGGCAGCACCGATCACACACTGGAAACATCGAGCGGCTGCACAGACACGCCGGGGAAACACCGGGGAAACACCGGCTACCGGAGGAGCCCGGCAGGTTACCGGCAGGATGCTCGGTTTCACGTTCACGGAGTGACGTCACCAGGTGAGCTTTGGCGTTCTGTAGCAGGAATGTGACGGTGCGCGAGACCAGCTACAGGCTAACAGCGCGGCTAATGCTAACGGCTGCTAGCTCAGCTGCTTCCTCACTTCGTCATCATATTTTACACATTTCTCACTGTGAAGCTGTTCCTCCCAGCTGTGACCCACCGACCTGTGTTACCGCGCTGAGCTCGTTGTTTGGTTAAAAATAAAGTTCGTGTCTCTCCTTCAGACATGTGATGTGAAGCCTGTGGAGGAAATATGGTCATCACTGAAGTGCAGCTCACTTAAAAACCTTGTGTGCAATAAAAGTTACTATAAACTCTGTAACTCTGTGTTTAAAGTGCTGCAGTAAATAATACAGACGTTATTGAGCGGCTTGTTGCAGGTTCATGATTAATACATGCGCTGTCTGCTTATATTGACAGAAGTATGAATGGAGTTTGGTGTAGTTGATTCCTTTTCTTAGGTCTCAGGTCCTTCTTCCGTCTGTCTCACCTGTTCAGGTGCCAGCGATGCTGCAGCTCCCCCTGGTGGTGACGGCTCAGGTGGACCTGGTCCTGCTGCTGGTGTCTCTGCTGGCCCTCTGGACCAGACTGAGCTGCCTCAGCTACCCCAACGCTGTAGTGTGAGTGTGTTCGTTTATACATTCTCACCAAATTACATTATATTTTTGGCTGTTTTAAAAACACTAATGTTTGGTGCATTTGAGGGCCGTCAGAACTCTGAGGTTTGTGCGTGTGTTGTGTTTTAGGTTTGATGAGGTGTATTATGGTCAGTTCGTGTCTCTCTACATGAAGAGAGTTTTTTTCATCGATGACAGCGGGCCGCCGCTCGGTCACATGATCCTGGCCCTCGGAGGTCAGTGACAACGACAGCCACGCAGTCGTATTATGATACTACGTATGTGTACATGTACACGTTGTTCCTGATGGTACTGTGTGTTTGTGTTGCAGCGTACCTGGGAGGATTCGATGGGAACTTTGTGTGGAACAGAATCGGAGCAGGTGGGAACATCTGAACTGCAGTTTACCTGTTCACACCACTTTAAACCAGTTTAAAAACCAGTTAAAACCAGTTAATCTCTGTTTAAGCAGTGTAAAACCGGTGTGGGTGTGTTTGTTTCGTCCCCCAGAGTATCCCAGCAGCGTGAGCGTGTGGAGTCTGCGGTTGCTGCCGGCTCTGTGCGGAGCTCTCTGTGTTCCTCTGGTTTACCTGTTGACTCTGGAGCTGAAGTTCTCTCACCTGTCGGCTCTGGGAGCTGCTCTGCTGCTGCTGCTGGGTGAGTTCCTGTTAGAACGTGTTCCTGGAGGTTCTCTGCAGAACGCACACTTCATGATACCAGGCGGCAGACATGACCCGGCACTACGGGCACGGGGCGTCCAGGGACTCCAATGAGTGTGGGGAGTTCAATGAGCA
Source organism: Micropterus salmoides (assembly GCF_014851395.1). Taxonomy (NCBI): domain Eukaryota; kingdom Metazoa; phylum Chordata; class Actinopteri; order Centrarchiformes; family Centrarchidae; genus Micropterus; species Micropterus salmoides. The sequence goes on along the minus strand of NW_024044459.1, from coordinate 38,564,154 downwards.
TGGGGCATTCAGGGACTATAGTGACCGTGGGGAGTTCAGGGACTCCACTGAGAGCGTCGGGCGTTCAGGGATTATAATGAGAGCGTGGGGCGTTTGGGGACTACAGTGAGTGCAGGCTGTTCAGAGACTCTTGTGGACGTGGGGCGTTCAGGGTCTTATTGAAAGCAGGTTTATTGTGTGTCTGTTGAGTTTAAAGGTTCTTTGTTTTTGCAGAGAACTCTCTGATCGTCCAATCACGTTTCATGTTGCTGGAGTCTGTCCTTATCTTCTTCGTGTTGTTGGCCTTCTTCTCCTACCTGCGATTCCACAACGCTCCTGACAGGTGAGACTCTTCTTTACCCCCCCCCCCCCCCCCCGCATTTAAACCAATCAGAAGTCAGTTTGCAGAAAGAGGCTGAGTGTTAAAAGACCCTGTCTGACCTCTGACTTCCCGGCCCCTCCTGGTCCCTCCCGGTCTCTCGCGGTCCCCTCCTCCTCAGCTGGTCCCGGTTCTGCTGGCTGCTCCTCTCCGGCGCCTCCTGTGCTGCAGCGGTCGGGTGAGCAGCTGCTCTGAGCTCAGTTTGTTCACTTCTCTGAAACGCTGACAGTAAACAGACGTGTGTGTGTGTGTGTGTGTGTGTGTGTGTGTCAGGGTGAAGTATATGGGCGTGTTCTCCTACCTGCTGCTGCTGGGCGTGGCCTCTCTGCACACCTGGACCCTGATTGGAGACCGAACCATCAGTCATGTGAGTCCAGATTCAGACCTGCCTCCCTCGCCGCTGATCATTAGTCTATAGATCGATCGTCATCTGCGCGCGGTGCGTTTATGGCTGCTGGAGAAACGGGCTGTGTCGGTGCGTTCAAGGACGCTCCGACATCTGAGCTTTGACACTGAAGTGATCGTTCTTAAATGTCTGTGTGTGGTTTCCTGTGTGTGTTCAGCTGAGGGTGTGCGTGCAGTGTGTGTGTCGAGCTGTGTGTCTGGTGGTGCTTCCTGTCCTCCTCTACGTGTTCTGGTTCTACATCCACCTGAGTCTCCTGCACCGCAGCGGACCACATGACCAACTGATGAGCTCCGCCTTCCAGGCCAGTCTGGAGGTAAGGCATTTTATTTGATGGCGCCTTTCACGGCACTCGAAAGTGTACAGAGTGGTGGATGTTTGACAGGCAGCGACGCAGTGTTTATTAAAGATAAGTGGGGATATCAGAGGGAGACTGAAGAGATTAAAGAACAGCAGTGGAGAACCACTTGATCCGGGTCCTGGTTCTTTATTACACCGGCACAGAAACATACCAGGATCCTAGATGTTCATCTCTCTTCCACATCTTCAGCAGCCCGCTTGCATTTGGGGAATTCTCAAAAGGATGGGAGATAAATAAATATTTAGGGTAATGGTGGTAAAAGACTAGAGCTGCACGCTGGAACAAGCGGTGCTGTGAGTCTGCTCGCTTGATTATCAAGGAATACACGGAATACTTTCAACTTGAACAAAGATAAACAATATTTATAACAAAACGATAACCTATTGGTCAAGCCCGCCGCG
>NW_024044459.1:38555131-38557631 GCF_014851395.1 Micropterus salmoides | reverse complement strand
TGCTGGTTTTTAGCAGCTGCTCGTTAGTTGCTGGTTTTTAGCTGCTGCTCGTTAGCTGCTGCTCGTTAGCTGCTGCTTGTTAGTTGCTGGTTTTTAGCAGCTGCTTGTTAGTTGCTGGTTTTTAGCAGCTGCTCGTTAGTTGCTGGTTTTTAGCAGCTGCTCGTTAGTTGCTGGTTTTTAGCAGCTGCTCGTTAGCTGCTGCTCGTTAGCTGCTGCTCGTTAGTTGCTGGTTTTTAGCAGCTGCTTGTTAGTTGCTGGTTTTTAGCAGCTGCTTGTTAGTTGCTGGTTTTTAGCAGCTGCTCGTTAGCTGGGGGTCGTTAGCAGCTGCTCGTTAGCAGCTGCTCGTTAGCAGCTGCTCGTTAGCTGCTGCTCGTTAGCAGCTGCTCGTTAGCTGCGGGTCGTTAGCAGCTGGTTTTTAGCAGCTGCTCGTTAGCTGCGGGTCGTTAGCAGCTGGTTTTTAGCAGCTGCTCGTTAGCTGCGGGTCGTTAGGAGCTGCTCGTTAGCTGCGGGTCGTTAGGAGCTGCTCGTTAGCTGCGGGTCGTTAGGAGCTGCTCGTTAGGAGCTGCTCGTTAGCTGCTGCTCGTTAGCTGCTGCTCGTTAGCAGCTGCTCGTTAGCTGCTGCTCGTTAGCAGCTGCTCGTTAGCTGCTGCTCGTTAGTTGCTGGTTTTTAGCAGCTGCTCGTTAGCTGCGGGTCGTTAGCTGCTGCTCGTTAGCTGCTGCTCGTTAGTTGCTGGTTTTTAGCAGCTGCTCGTTAGTTGCTGGTTTTTAGCAGCTGCTCGTTAGTTGCTGGTTTTTAGCAGCTGCTCGTTAGTTGCTGGTTTTTAGCAGCTGCTCGTTAGCAGCTGCTCGTTAGCTGCGGGTCGTTAGCAGCTGGTTTTTAGCAGCTGCTCGTTAGCTGCGGGTCGTTAGCAGCTGCTCGTTAGCATCTAGCAGCTGGTCTAGCTGATTTTAACCTGCAGTAAATTAGTTGATGTGGAGCGATTTGTTTACTAGCCTAGTGTTAAAGCTAACGCTACTTTAGCTCAGATCTGCAGCTGTTTGCTTTGTAACGTTCAGTTTAGATTCATTGTGTTTTACTGATAGACACTCAGACTCTGACGCCCCTTCTCCACCACGCGGTTCCAGCTCGCCTCCACTCGCCTTTGTTTGGTTTTCCACTGTGGAAATGTTGCGCCTGTACCTGTTTCCAGGTACTTTTATTCATATCCCCTCCGTCGAGGTTCCAAGCGACCTGAAGGATACTAAAATATAACGTGAACATAACGTCGCGGGAGTTGTGTGTGGCGTCGCTATGACGACCAGCTACATTGAGGGGTGCTGTCTGCAGTGGGAAACGGAGGCGAGGCGAGTAGAGTTGAGCTGGTGATGGAAAACTAACGTGACCCACATAATATCCAACACTGCGACAGCACCACAGAGGAAGAGCATCCACTAACACTGCTGCGGTCTGACTGTTAGAGTGACACAATCTCGATATTCAGCCCAGCCGACACGTGGTTCCCTTAAGATCTGCCCTTAAGTATTTAAGGTTTTCTCCTTATCTTGGTCTCACACTTAAGGAATCTCTTAAGTGGGTTAAGCTGTTGCACAAAAGACCTTAGCAACCAAACTAAGGGAATGATTTAAGGTACGTCCGGTTTTATCTTAACTGCAACACGGTTTATGGTGATAAATCAGATTTATACGCTAAAGGATGAGCAGAACAAGAAGGCTGTCCAGCAGCACAGTCTCGTTTATATCAGTAGTGTAAATAAAGTTATTCTCACCAGTTTTATCTGGTTCCCTTCGATGATCAGTGATCTCTTTTTTGGCCAGAACAGACAAGTTGTCTTGGATGAATCACAAGAGTCCTTGAGTTAATGTTCGAAGCGGTTTGCTGTTATTTGCCGATCAAATTTCCTTTTTAATCTCTGTTTCCTTTCATTAAGATCTTTTCCTCCTTTCCTGCTTTTCTTTCCATCGCTGTACGGTTATATCAGTGTAGGTGCTGGTGTAGACTGTCTCCATGGTAACAGTACTTTAGTGCAGTGCAACACCTTAACGCTTTCCCTTAACTAAGGAGACGCTTAAAGGGATTCTGTGCAACACCCTTAAATTAATTCCTTAGCTAAGAGGAAACTAAGACCTAAGCGTCATAAAACTTTACTTCGGTAAAAGTATTTATTTAAAATAAGGAAACTGTCCCAGTTTTATGGATTTTATCAGCTGTGGTCGTCGAGTTGGACAGATGTGACCTTTCTCTCCGTGATTGGCTGTCTGTGTCTCAGGCTCAGATCCATCTGATTGGCAACCCGGTGTCGTGGGGCGTGGCCAACCTCAGCCTGCTGGCCTATCAGGTGCTGGCAGCTGTCTACCTGCTGAGGAGGAGGCGGGGCTTCAGAGACCTCCCTGATGGTACGAACACACACACACACAGAGCAGCACGATCCTCTCATAATAACACTAAAATAATGCTGTCTGTCTGTCTGTCTGTCTGTGTCTTTGTCTGTCTGTCTGTCTG
>NW_024044459.1:38442631-38552631 GCF_014851395.1 Micropterus salmoides | reverse complement strand
TCTCTGTAGTTCTTGTTGCTGGACTGAACACGTCCCGATGAGCCGACCTGTGAGGTCATGCTGACTCAGACTGTGTCCCTGGACCGGACCGGGTCTGTGGTCTGTATCCAGACTCTGAGAGGAGGTGAGTGAATGAACTTTGGAAGGTTCGGGTGGCTGCAGGACCAGAGACCAGAGACCAGAGTCAGTCCTGCAGACTGAGACTAAAACAGCTGCCACTCATTTCATGTGAACTTTAACAAAATAAAAGATGAACAGAGAAACGTTGTGCTTTTATTTTGACGCTTTCTCAAGTGGTGATGTCTCGGGTCCTAAACACGTCGTAATGTGCTCGTCATCAAATTTAATAGCATTTCAGATTTTCAACAAGAGTCACTGATCAAATTCACACAAATCATTAAAGCTTTTTAAAACAGAGTCACTCGGAGTCTGAGCGTCCAGGGGAACCAGGAAGCAGACGGTTTGTGCTGCAGTCTGGTTTTCAGGCTTCATCCTGGAAACACATGGATCCTGTTTCAGGTTCGCTTCTGAAGTTTGGAGTTTTATTTGTTAAAAACAAAAGTTTACAGGATGTTTCACCCTAATATAGAAGATATTTAACCAGCAGCAGGATGTTTTATATTAAAAAAACACATTTTACCAATAATATTGTTTTTCTTTTAAGTTAAAGTTCAGACTTTTAAAACCACATTTAGACAGTTACAGTTTATTTTAAAACCTGTTCATCAAACCGGCCAGAGTGAAGGAAAATTATATCAACTACAATCAGTTATTACCCAGAGGTGGACTGAACATTTATGTACTGTACTAAAGTACAAGTTAGAGGTACTTTACTTGAGTATTTTCTCCTTCTGCTTCATCTCAGATATTTTTACTTCCCATCATTTATCTGACAGCTTCAAGTCAGATTTTTACACATGAAGAGTTTCTAAAATCTGAAGTTTAGTTCCAGCTGACAGGATCGTTAGACTGAAACGAACATTTTTTGAAGGCGTCACTTTGGGCTAAAACAAGCACCAGCTCCACATCTACAGCAGAAACATCCTGCTTTACATGAACGACGGGAAAAAGAGTCACAGCACATTGAGTACTTTTAATATTCTTAGTGTAATACTTTTCCTGATTACACTTATATACTTTTACTTCAGTAACATTTTCAATGCAGTACTTGTACTAGTAACAGAGTAATAAATTATCTCTATTTAAAACGTTAGTATGTTAAAGTTGAGCCTTTTTAATACCTTCTGATGCGGTTCTGAGAAGTTTAAGGATTTAAAGACCTGCAGGAACCCCGGCACGGAGAAACGTTCCGGCGGAATCAGAGAGCGGCAGGACCGGAAGGGGGAGACCGGGGGGAGTGAAATAAGGAGCGGACCGTGTGCGCTGCGGGTTGTTGCGGGTGTTTATCTGCTGGTTAGTTTAATCTCACAGTTTGTTCACGCGAAGAAAATACAACCCGGTTCAGTCCGTGTCGGACTCGTCTGAACCGGAACTCGGGGGGAACGTTGCTGATGAGCCGGGGAAACTGCGCCGCCGCACAGCCTGCTGGGAAATATGTTAACGACAGAGCTACGTTGATTGGAGCTCCGCGGCGCGTGCAGGCTGAAAGTAAAGACACAGTAAAGCGAAGTAAAGCGAAGAGACGGAAGCTGCTGCAGGTCAGAAATCTTAATGCTAATGTTAGCTGCTAGTGTTAGCATCATCCAGCCACAGCAGTACTGAGGAACTGCTACTACAGTTACTGCAGTACTACAGAGTACTACTGTCAGCAGTACTACAGTACTACAGAGTGCTGTACTGTCAGCAGTACTACAGAGTACTGTACTGTCAGCAGTACTACAGTACTACAGAGTGCTGTACTGTCAGCAGTACTACAGAGTACTACTGTCAGCAGTACTACAGTACTACAGAGTACTGTGTACTGTCAGCAGTACTACAGAGTGCTGTACTGTCAGCAGTACTACAGAGTACTGTACTGTGTCAGCAGTACTACAGAGTACTACTGTCAGCAGTACTACAGAGTGCTTTACTGTCAGCAGTACTACAGAGTACTGTACTGTGTCAGCAGTACTACAGAGTACTACTGTCAGCAGTACTACAGAGTGCTTTACTGTCAGCAGTACTACAGAGTACTGTACTGTCAGCAGTACTACAGAGTACTGTACTGTCAGCAGTACTACAGAGTACTACTGTCAGCAGTACTACAGAGTGCTTTACTGTCAGCAGTACTACAGAGTGCTTTACTGTCAGCAGTACTACAGAGTGCTTTACTGTGTCAGCAGTACTACAGAGTGCTTTACTGTGTCAGCAGTACTACTGTCAGCAGTACTACAGAGTGCTGTACTGTGTCAGCAGTACTACAGAGTACTGTACTGTGTCAGCAGTACTACTGTCAGCAGTACTACTGTCAGCAGTACTACAGAGTGCTGTACTGTGTCAGCAGTACTACAGAGTGCTGTACTGTCAGCAGTACTACAGAGTGCTGTACTGTGTCAGCAGTACTACAGAGTGCTGTACTGTCAGCAGTACTACAGAGTGCTGTACTGTGTCAGCAGTACTACTGTCAGCAGTACTACAGAGTACTGTACTGTGTCTGCAGTACTACAGAGTACTGTACTGTGTCTGCAGTACTACTGTCAGCAGTACTACAGAGTACTGTACTGTGTCAGCAGTACTACTGTCAGCAGTACTACAGAGTACTGTACTGTGTCTGCAGTACTACAGAGTACTGTACTGTCAGCAGTACTACAGAGTACTGTACTGTCAGCAGTACTACAGAGTGCTGTACTGTCAGCAGTACTACAGAGTACTGTACTGTGTCAGCAGTACTACTGTCAGCAGTACTACAGAGTGCTGTACTGTGTCAGCAGTACTACTGTCAGCAGTACTACAGAGTACTGTACTGTGTCTGCAGTACTACAGAGTACTGTACTGTCAGCAGTACTACAGAGTGCTGTACTGTCAGCAGTACTACAGAGTGCTGTACTGTCAGCAGTACTACAGAGTACTGTACTCTGTCAGCAGTACTACAGAGTACTGTACTGTCAGCAGTACTACAGAGTGCTGTACTGTGTCAGCAGTACTACAGAGTACTACTGTCAGCAGTACTACAGAGTACTGTACTGTGTCAGCAGTACTACAGAGTGCTGTACTGTCAGCAGTACTACTGTCAGCAGTACTACTGTCAGCAGTACTACAGAGTACTGTACTGTGTCAGCAGTACTACAGAGTACTGTACTCTGTCAGCAGTACTACTGTCAGCAGTACTACAGAGTGCTGTACTGTCAGCAGTACTACAGAGTACTGTACTGTGTCAGCAGTACTACAGAGTACTGTACTGTCAGCAGTACTACAGAGTGCTGTACTGTCAGCAGTACTACAGAGTGCTGTACTGTCAGCAGTACTACAGAGTGCTGTACTGTCAGCAGTACTACAGAGTGCTGTACTGTCAGCAGTACTACTGTCAGCAGTACTACTGTCAGCAGTACTACAGAGTACTGTACTGTCAGCAGTACTACAGAGTACTGTACTGTCAGCAGTACTACTGTCAGCAGTACTACAGAGTGCTGTACTGTCAGCAGTACTACAGAGTACTGTACTGTGTCAGCAGTACTACAGAGTACTGTACTGTCAGCAGTACTACAGAGTACTGTACTGTGTCAGCAGTACTACAGAGTACTGTACTGTCAGCAGTACTACTGTCAGCAGTACTACAGAGTACTGTACTGTGTCAGCAGTACTACAGAGTGCTGTACTGTCAGCAGTACTACAGAGTACTGTACTGTGTCAGCAGTACTACAGAGTACTGTACTGTCAGCAGTACTACTGTCAGCAGTACTACAGAGTACTGTACTGTGTCAGCAGTACTACAGAGTGCTGTACTGTGTCAGCAGTACTACAGAGTGCTGTACTGTGTCAGCAGTACTACAGAGTACTGTACTGTCAGCAGTACTACAGAGTGCTGTACTGTCAGCAGTACTACAGAGTGCTGTACTGTCAGCAGTACTACAGAGTGCTGTACTGTCAGCAGTACTACAGAGTGCTGTACTGTCAGCAGTACTACAGAGTGCTGTACTGTCAGCAGTACTACAGAGTGCTGTACTGTCAGCAGTACTACAGAGTGCTGTACTGTGTCAGCAGTACTACAGAGTGCTGTACTGTGTACCTGTGAGTTTTTATAGTAGCCTTCAGTTGACCCTGGTTTCTCTCAGGAAGTCTTTAAGGAGCAGGTGTAAATAAACCCTGTAGACGGACTACTTTGTGTGGGACAGAATAAACTACAGAGTGATGAAGGATCACGTGACCCAGCAGAGGCTCTCTGAGGGTTCACAGCACTGACCTGTCTGTCTGTGTGTCTGTCTGCAGACATGTCTGTGTCTCTGTCAGCAGAGAGAGACAGGATCCAGAGACAGGTGGAAGAGCTGGAACAGAGTCTGTCTGCAACACACACTGAACTGGAGCTGCTGAGCAGTGAGACAGGTACCTATCTGTCTCTCTCTGTCTGTCTCTACCTGTCTTTCTGTCAGTCTCTCTTCCTGTCTGCCTGTCTGTCTGTCTCTCTATCTATCTGTCAGTCTGTCTCTACCTGTCTTTCCACCTGTCTATCTATCTATCTATCTGTCTGTCTCTCTTCCTGACTTTCTGTCTGTCTGTCTCTAACAGATATAGACCTATATCTAACCTTCCATTTCTCTCTAAGGTTCTGGAGAAAGCAGTTGCTAAACAGCTGTGTGACTTTCTACAGAGCAATAGTTTATTTGAGGATTTTCAGTCAGGATTTAGAGCTCATCATAGCACAGAGACAGCACTGGTGAAAATTACTAACGACCTCCTTATTGCATCAGACAAAGGACTTGTCTCTGTACTGGTTTTATTAGATCTTAGTGCTGCATTTGATACCATTGACCATCAGATCCTATTGCAGAGACTGGAATATTTCATTGGCATTAAAGGAACCATTCTAAGCTGGTTTAAGTCCTATTTATCAGATCGATTTCAGTTTGTACATGTTAACGATGAGTCCTCCATGCACGCCAAAGTTACTCATGGAGTTCCTCAAGGATCTGTCCTTGGACCAATCCTCTTCACTTTATATATGCTTCCTTTAGGCAATATTATCAGGAAACATTCCATAATCTTTCATTGTTATGCAGATGATACTCAGTTATATCTATCGATCAAACCAGATGAAACTCATCAGTTAGCTAAACTTCAAATGTGCCTTCAGGATGTTAAAACCTGGATGACCTGTAATTTTCTCATGTTAAACTCAGATAAAACTGAAGTTATTGCTCTGGGGCCTAAGCACCTCCGTGACGCATTATCTAAAGATATAGTTTCCCTGGATGGCATCGCCCTGGCCTCCAGCACCACTCTGAGGAATCTTGGAGTTATCTTTGATCAGGACATGGCTTTTAAGTCTCACATTAAGCAAATTTCAAGGACCGCCTTTTTTCACCTACGTAATATTGCGAAAATCAGGAACATCCTGTCTAAAAATGATGCAGAAAAACTAGTCCATGCATTTGTTACTTCTAGGCTGGATTACTGCAATTCCTTATTATCAGGCTGCTCGAAAAAGTCCGTTAAGACTCTTCAGCTGATCCAGAATGCTGCAGCACGTGTTCTGACAGGAACCAGGAAAAGAGATCATATTTCTCCTGTTTTAGCTTCTTTGCATTGGCTTCCAGTAAAATCCAGAATAGAATTTAAAATCATTCTTCTTACCTACAAAGCTCTCAATGGTCAGGCACCATCTTATCTTAAAGAGCTCATAGTACCTTACTACCCTACCAGAGCACTGCGCTCCCAGAATGCAGGGTTACTTGTGGTTCCTAGAGTCTCCAAAAGTAGACTAGGAGCCAGAGCGTTCAGCTATCAAGCTCCTCTCCTGTGGAACCAGGTTCCAGTTTGGGTTCAGGAGGCAGACACCATCTCCACATTTAAGAGTAGGCTTAAGACTTTCCTCTTTGATAAAGCTTATAGTTAGGGCTGGCTCAGGTGAGTCCTGAACCATCCCTTAGTTATGCTGCTATAGGCCTAGACTGCCGGGGGATTTCCCATGATGCACTGAGCTCCTCTCTCCTCTACTTTCTCTCCCTCTGTATGCAACCTCATCCCATTATTGCATGTTACTAACACAACTTCTCCCCTTTCTGGTAGTCTTGTGCTTTCTCGTCTCTCTCCTCTCTCCTCCTATCACTTCCTGCAGGTTTTCTGGCTCTGGAGCTGTGGAGTCTGGATCTGTGGCTGCGGGTCACCTGCTGCCCCCGTGTTCCTGCTCGACACCCTCTGCTGCAACGACTATTGTTGCTAGTCTTATTGTTATTATTGTTTTTATAATCATTAACATTACGATGGTTACCATTAACACTATTATAAATATCTGTACCATTTTTCATTTAGTCTATAGCAACATTACCTTTACTGTCTGTACCTCTGTGTGGATATTGTGTAGGCTGCCTCCCTCCCTTCTTTCTTTCTTTCTTTCTTTCTTTCTTTCTTTCTTTTTCTTTCTTTCTTTCTTTCTTTCTTTCTCTCTCTCTCTCTCTCTCTCTCTCTCTCTCTCTCTCTCTCTCTCTCTCTCTCTCTCTCTCTCTCTCTCTCTCTCTCCCCCCCCCCTTCACCCCAACCGGTCGAGGCAGATGGCCGCCCACCCTGAGTCATGGTTCTGCTCGAGGTTTCTGCCTCTTAAAGGAAGTTTTTCCTTGCCTCTGTCTCCTAGTGCTGCTCTTGGTGGGAACTGTTGAGCTTCTGTAAATATCATCACAGAGTTCGGTCTAGACCTGCTCTTTTATGAAAAGCGCTGTGAGATAACTGCTATATAAATAAAATTGAATTGAACTGAAAAAATTGAACAGCGGTGTTGTGTCTCTTTGATCAGGTGATGAATCAGATGACGAGGACGAGGAGGAGGAGGAGCAGGTAATACACGTGCATCAGTTACCACAGCAACAGACTGCAGTCTGAACTCCAAAGTGTCTGTGTTTGTGTCTGTACTTCTGTTTTTGGTTCAGTCTGTGTTTGTGTCTGTACTTCTGTTTTTGGTTTAGTCTGTGGTTCTGTCTGTGTTTGTGTCTGTACTTCTGTTTTTGGTTCAGTCTGTGTTTGTGTCTGTACTTCTGTTTTTGGTTTAGTCTGTGGTTCTGTCTGTGTTTGTGTCTGTACTTCTGTTTTTGGTTCAGTCTGTGTTTGTGTCTGTACTTCTGTTTTTGGTTTAGTCTGTGGTTCTGTCTGTGTTTGTGTCTGTACTTCTGTTTTTGGTTCAGTCTGTGGTTCTGTCTGTACTTCTGTTTTTGGTTTAGTCTGTGGTTCTGTCTGTGTTTGTGTCTGTACTTCTGTTTTTGGTTTAGTCTGTGGTTCTGTCTGTACTTCTGCTTTTGGTTTAGTCTGTGGTTCTGTCTGTGTCTGTACTTCTGTTTTTGGTTCTGTCTGTACTTCTGTTTTTGGTTCAGTCTGTGTTTGTGTCTGTACTTCTGTTTTTGGTTTAGTCTGTGGTTCTGTCTGTGTCTGTACTTCTGTTTTTGGTTCTGTCTGTACTTCTGTTTTTGGTTTAGTCTGTGGTTCTGTCTGTGTTTGTGTCTGTACTTCTGTTTTTGGTTCAGTCTGTGTTTGTGTCTGTACTTCTGTTTTTGGTTCAGTCTGTGGTTCTGTCTGTACTTCTGTTTTTGGTTCTGTCTGTGTGTGTTGACCTGATCAGGATAAATTAGTGAAATGTTTTCACATAAACAGTCTTGCTTCTTGTAGTCGTTTTGCACACACTGATCAGCTGACTGATAACAGCTCTAAGATGATTGTAACGCGTTGATCGTTCTATTGATCAGTCTGAACAGAATTCCCTCCTGCAGTGTGAGTCTGCAGCCGGTCTATTGGCTCAGAGAGAGAAGATCCAGAAGGAGATCCAGAACCTGGAGAACGTCCTGGGACCACACAGTCCAATCTACGCGTCAGGTACCTGTCTGTCTGCCTGTCGGTCCCTCTGACTTTCTGTCTGTTATTGATTGTTAACAGACGGTGTGTTAATGTCTGATATTGTCTGTGTAGATGACGATGATGATGCCAGCAGCAGTGACGAGGTCAGTATCAGCAGCAGCTTAACATTTTCATCAGTTACAGACCAATCTGTGTTTCACTAACTGTGTCCGTCTGTGTGTTCAGAGTGAGCTGGGTCTGTCGCTGTCAGTGGGCTCATGTCTTCAGATGAACCTGGTCTATCAGCAGGTGGTTCAAGAGACCCTGGACCAGCTGGAGACACTGCTGACACACAACCAGAAACAGCAGGTCAGTACTGACTCACAACCAGAAACAGCAGGTCAGTACTGACACACAACCACAGACAGACAGCAGGTCAGTACTGACACACAACCAGAAACGACAGGTCTCTGACACACAACCACAGACAGACAGCAGGTCAGTACTGACACACAACCACAGACAGACAGCAGGTCAGTACTGACACACAACCAGAAACAGCAGGTCAGTACTGACACACAACCACAGACAGCAGGTCAGTACTGACACACAACCAGAAACAGCAGGTCAGTACTGACATATAACCAGAGATAGGAGGTCAGTACTGACACACAACCAGAGACAGACAGCAGGTCTCTACTGACACACAACCAGAAACGACAGGTCTCTGACACACAACCACAGACAGACAGCAGGTCAATACTGACACACAACCACAGACAGCAGGTCAGTACTGACACACAACCAGAAACGGCAGGTCAGTACTGACACACAACCACAGACAGACAGCAGGTCTCTACTGACACACAACCAGAAACGACAGGTCAGTACTGACACACAACCACAGACAGGAGGTCAGTACTGACACACAACCACAGACAGGAGGTCAGTACTGACATATAACCACAGACAGGAGGTCAGTACTGACATATAACCCCAGACAGCAGGTCAGTACTGACATATAACCAGAGATAGGAGGTCAGTACTGACACACAACCAGAGACAGACAGCAGGTCAGTACTGACATATAACCAGAGACAGACAGCAGGTCAGTACTGACATATAACCAGAGATAGGAGGTCAGTACTGACACACAACCAGAGACAGCAGGTCAGTACTGACACACAACCACAGACAGACAGCAGGTCTCTACTGATACACAACCAGAAACGACAGGTCTCTGACACACAACCACAGACAGACAGCAGGTCAGTACTGACACACAACCAGAAACAGCAGGTCAGTACTGACACACAACCAGAAACGGCAGGTCAGTACTGACACACAACCACAGACAGACAGCAGGTCTCTACTGATACACAACCAGAAACGACAGGTCTCTGACACACAACCACAGACAGACAGCAGGTCAGTACTGACACACAACCAGAAACGGCAGGTCAGTACTGACACACAACCAGAAACGGCAGGTCAGTACTGACACACAACCAGAAACGGCAGGTCAGTACTGACACACAACCAGAAACGGCAGGTCAGTACTGACACACAACCACAGACAGGAGGTCAGTACTGACATATAACCACAGACAGCAGGTCAGTACTGACATATAACCAGAGATAGGAGGTCAGTACTGACACACAACCAGAGACAGACAGCAGGTCAGTACTGACATATAACCAGAGATAGGTCAGTACTGACACACAACCAGAGATAGGAGGTCAGTACTGACACACAACCAGAGACAGCAGGTCAGTACTGACACACAACCAGAGACAGCAGGTTAGTACTGACACACAACCAGAAACAGCAGGTTAGTACTGACTCACAACCAGAAACAGCAGGTCAGTACTGGCACACAACCAGAAACAGCAGGTCAGTACTGACACACAACCAGAAACAGCAGGTTAGTACTGACTCACAACCAGAAACAGCAGGTCAGTACTGGCACACAACCAGAAACAGCAGGTCAGTACTGACACACAACCAGAAACAGCAGGTCAGTACTGACACACAACCAGAAACAGCAGGTCAGTACTGACTCACAACCAGAAACAGCAGGTCAGTACTGGCACACAACCAGAAACAGCAGGTCAGTACTGACACACAACCAGAAACAGCAGGTCAGTACTGACTCACAACCAGAAACAGCAGGTCAGTACTGACACACAACCAGAAACAGCAGGTCAGTACTGACACACAACCACAGACAGACAGCAGGTCTCTACTGATACACAACCAGAAACGACAGGTCTCTGACACACAACCACAGACAGACAGCAGGTCAGTACTGACACACAACCACAGACAGACAGCAGGTCAGTACTGACACACAACCAGAAACGGCAGGTCAGTACTGACACACAACCACAGACAGGAGGTCAGTACTGACACACAACCACAGACAGGAGGTCAGTACTGACATATAACCAGAGACAGACAGCAGGTCTCTACTGATACACAACCAGAAACGACAGGTCTCTGACACACAGCCACAGACAGACAGCAGGTCAGTACTGACACACAACCAGAAACAGCAGGTCAGTACTGACACACAACCACAGACAGGAGGTCAGTACTGACACACAACCACAGACAGGAGGTCAGTACTGACATATAACCACAGACAGGAGGTCAGTACTGACATATAACCCCAGACAGCAGGTCAGTACTGACATATAACCAGAGATAGGAGGTCAGTACTGACACACAACCAGAGACAGACAGCAGGTCAGTACTGACATATAACCAGAGACAGACAGCAGGTCAGTACTGACATATAACCAGAGATAGGAGGTCAGTACTGACACACAACCAGAGATAGGTCAGTACTGACACACAACCAGAGACAGACAGCAGGTCTCTACTGATACACAACTAGAAACGACAGGTCTCTGACACACAACCACAGACAGACAGCAGGTCAGTACTGACACACAACCAGAAACGGCAGGTCAGTACTGACACACAACCAGAAACGGCAGGTCAGTACTGACACACAACCAGAAACGGCAGGTCAGTACTGACACACAACCAGAAACGGCAGGTCAGTACTGACACACAACCACAGACAGGAGGTCAGTACTGACATATAACCACAGACAGCAGGTCAGTACTGACATATAACCAGAGATAGGAGGTCAGTACTGACACACAACCAGAGACAGACAGCAGGTCAGTACTGACATATAACCAGAGATAGGAGGTCAGTACTGACACACAACCAGAGATAGGAGGTCAGTACTGACACACAACCAGAGACAGCAGGTCAGTACTGACACACAACCAGAGACAGCAGGTCAGTACTGACACACAACCAGAGACAGCAGGTTAGTACTGACACACAACCAGAAACAGCAGGTTAGTACTGACTCACAACCAGAAACAGCAGGTCAGTACTGGCACACAACCAGAAACAGCAGGTCAGTACTGACACACAACCAGAAACAGCAGGTCAGTACTGACTCACAACCAGAAACAGCAGGTCAGTACTGGCACATAACCAGAAACAGCAGGTCAGTACTGACACACAACCAGAAACAGCAGGTCAGTACTGACACACAACCAGAAACAGCAGGTCAGTACTGACTCACAACCAGAAACAGCAGGTCAGTACTGGCACACAACCAGAAACAGCAGGTCAGTACTGACACACAACCAGAAACAGCAGGTCAGTACTGACTCACAACCAGAAACAGCAGGTCAGTACTGACACACAACCAGAAACAGCAGGTCAGTACTGACACACAACCAGAGACAGACAGCAGGTCTCTACTGACACACAACCAGAAACGACAGGTCTCTGACACACAGCCACAGACAGACAGCAGGTCAGTACTGACACACAACCACAGACAGACAGCAGGTCAGTACTGACACACAACCAGAAACGGCAGGTCAGTACTGACACACAACCACAGACAGGAGGTCAGTACTGACACACAACCACAGACAGGAGGTCAGTACTGACATATAACCAGAGATAGGAGGTCAGTACTGACACACAACCAGAGACAGACAGCAGGTCTCTACTGACACACAACCAGAAACGACAGGTCTCTGACACACAGCCACAGACAGACAGCAGGTCAGTACTGACACACAACCAGAAACAGCAGGTCAGTACTGACACACAACCACAGACAGGAGGTCAGTACTGACACACAACCACAGACAGGAGGTCAGTACTGACATATAACCACAGACAGGAGGTCAGTACTGACACACAACCACAGACAGCAGGTCAGTACTGACATATAACCAGAGATAGGAGGTCAGTACTGACACACAACCAGAGACAGACAGCAGGTCAGTACTGACATATAACCAGAGACAGACAGCAGGTCAGTACTGACATATAACCAGAGATAGGAGGTCAGTACTGACACACAACCAGAGATAGGTCAGTACTGACACACAACCAGAGACAGCAGGTCAGTACTGACACACAACCACAGACAGACAGCAGGTCTCTACTGATACACAACCAGAAACGACAGGTCTCTGACACACAACCACAGACAGACAGCAGGTCAGTACTGACACACAACCAGAAACAGCAGGTCAGTACTGACACACAACCAGAAACGGCAGGTCAGTACTGACACACAACCACAGACAGACAGCAGGTCTCTACTGATACACAACCAGAAACGACAGGTCTCTGACACACAACCACAGACAGACAGCAGGTCAGTACTGACACACAACCACAGACAGACAGCAGGTCAGTACTGACACACAACCAGAAACGGCAGGTCAGTACTGACACACAACCACAGACAGGAGGTCAGTACTGACACACAACCACAGACAGGAGGTCAGTACTGACATATAACCAGAGATAGGAGGTCAGTACTGACACACAACCAGAGACAGACAGCAGGTCTCTACTGATACACAACCAGAAACGACAGGTCTCTGACACACAGCCACAGACAGACAGCAGGTCTCTACTGATACACAACCAGAAACGACAGGTCTCTGACACACAACCACAGACAGACAGCAGGTCAGTACTGACACACAACCACAGACGGCAGGTCAGTACTGACACACAACCAGAGACAGACAGCAGGTCTCTACTGACACACAACCAGAAACGGCAGGTCAGTACTGACACACAACCACAGACAGGAGGTCAGTACTGACACACAACCACAGACAGGAGGTCAGTACTGACATATAACCACAGACAGGAGGTCAGTACTGACATATAACCCCAGACAGCAGGTCAGTACTGACATACAACCACAGACAGACAGCAGGTCTCTACTGATACACAACCAGAAACGACAGGTCTCTGACACACAACCACAGACAGACAGCAGGTCAGTACTGACACACAACCAGAAACAGCAGGTCAGTACTGACACACAACCACAGACAGACAGCAGGTCTCTACTGATACACAACCAGAAACGACAGGTCTCTGACACACAACCACAGACAGACAGCAGGTCTCTACTGATACACAACCAGAAACGACAGGTCTCTGACACACAACCACAGACAGACAGCAGGTCAGTACTGACACACAACCAGAAACAGCAGGTCAGTACTGACACACAACCAGAAACGGCAGGTCAGTACTGACACACAACCACAGACAGACAGCAGGTCTCTACTGATACACAACCAGAAACGACAGGTCTCTGACACACAACCACAGACAGACAGCAGGTCAGTACTGACACACAACCACAGACAGACAGCAGGTCAGTACTGACACACAACCAGAAACGGCAGGTCAGTACTGACACACAACCACAGACAGGAGGTCAGTACTGACACACAACCACAGACAGGAGGTCAGTACTGACATATAACCAGAGATAGGAGGTCAGTACTGACACACAACCAGAGACAGACAGCAGGTCTCTACTGATACACAACCAGAAACGACAGGTCTCTGACACACAGCCACAGACAGACAGCAGGTCTCTACTGATACACAACCAGAAACGACAGGTCTCTGACACACAACCACAGACAGACAGCAGGTCAGTACTGACACACAACCACAGACGGCAGGTCAGTACTGACACACAACCAGAGACAGACAGCAGGTCTCTACTGACACACAACCAGAAACGGCAGGTCAGTACTGACACACAACCACAGACAGGAGGTCAGTACTGACACACAACCACAGACAGGAGGTCAGTACTGACATATAACCACAGACAGGAGGTCAGTACTGACATATAACCCCAGACAGCAGGTCAGTACTGACACACAACCAGAGACAGACAGCAGGTCTCTACTGACACACAACCAGAAACGACAGGTCTCTGACACACAACCACAGACAGACAGCAGGTCAGTACTGACACACAACCAGAAACAGCAGGTCAGTACTGACACACAACCACAGACAGACAGCAGGTCTCTACTGATACACAACCAGAAACGACAGGTCTCTGACACACAACCACAGACAGACAGCAGGTCAGTACTGACACACAACAGGAAACGGCAGGTCAGTACTGACACACAACCACAGACAGGAGGTCAGTACTGACACACAACCACAGACAGGAGGTCAGTACTGACATATAACCACAGACAGGAGGTCAGTACTGACATATAACCAGAGATAGGAGGTCAGTACTGACACACAACCAGAGACAGACAGCAGGTCAGTACTGACATATAACCAGAGATAGGAGGTCAGTACTGACACACAACCAGAGACAGACAGCAGGTCAGTACTGACATATAACCAGAGACAGACAGCAGGTCAGTACTGACACACAACCAGAGACAGACAGTAGGTCCGTACTGACATATAACCAGAGATAGGAGGTCAGTACTGACACACAACCAGAGACAGTTCATTACTCATAATAAATGCTTTGTCTCTGTAGAAGGAGGTGGTGTCTCAGCTGTCCGGACCAGTCAAAGAGTCACCCAGGGAACGTTGCCCTCCGTCCTCCTGCCAGCAGCCGTTTAACATGTTCCTGGGACGCTTCCTCAAACCGTACTTCAAGGACAAACTGACAGGCCTGGTAAGACACACGGACAGAGAGGCACGCTGTGTCTGTCTGTTGACACCTGAACAATAAGACTCTGTGTTTGTCTGTCTTCAGGGTCCTCCAGCCAATCAGGAGACAAAGGAGAAGGCCAATAGGATGGCGGGCTGTCTGGACAACAATAAGCTTAAACTGAAACGATGTAAGAATGAAAAATTAAACAGTTCACTGACCATTCAGAGAGGAAGTTCATAAAAACCACAGAGACAGTTATGTGTTCTTTTATTTATTTACAGTGTGAAGGGACTTTAAAGTTCGTATCTAATCTGTTATGAGCTGACGCAGGCTGATGATGATGATGATTTCACTCAGACAAATATTAATATAATAATATTTATTATTAATAACACCAGTAAATATGTTTGTACACATATACTCCTTCTCATTTAACTTACCTTCAGTAACATCTCTGTCATTGTGGTTCTATGTATGTCCTCTGTATGTCTGTCTTAATCAGGGGAAAGCTGGCAGAAGACTCTGTTGATCCACTCAGTAGCCAGAGACAGTCTGAGGAAACTGATCCAGCCCAAACTCTCCAAGTAAGTTCTGTTTATTAGTAGTAGGAACTGTAGCAGTAGGAACTGTAGCAACAGGAACTGTAGCAGTAGGAACTGTAGCAACAGGAACTGTAGCAGTAGGAACTGTAGCAGTAGGAACTGTAGCAGTAGGAACTGTAGCAGTAGGAACTGTAGCAACAGGAACTGTGGCAGTAGGAACTGTAGCAACAGGAACTGTAGCAACAGGAACTGTAGCAACAGGAACTGTAGCAACAGGAACTGTAGGAACTGTAGCAACAGGAACTGTAGCAACAGGAACTGTAGAAACTGTAGCAACAGGAACTGTAGAAACTGTAGCAGCAGGAACTGTAGCAACAGGAACTGTAGCAGTAGGAACTGTAGCAACAGGAACTGTAGCAGCAGGAACTGTAGCAGCAGGAATTGTAGCAGCAGGAACTGTAGAAACTGTAGCAGCAGGAACTGTAGCAGCAGGAACTGTAGAAACTGTAGCAACAGGAACTGTAGCAACAGGAATTGTAGCAACAGGAACTGTAGGAACAGGAACTGTAGCAGCAGGAACTGTAGCAACAGGAACTGTAGAAACTGTAGCAACAGGAACTGTAGCAACAGGAATTGTAGCAACAGGAACTGTAGCAACAGGAACTGTAGCAACAGGAATTGTAGCAACAGGAACTGTAGCAGCAGGAACTGTAGCAGCAGGAACTGTAGCAACAGGAATTGTAGCAACAGGAACTGTAGGAACTGTAGCAGCAGGAACTGTAGCAGCAGGAACTGTAGCAGCAGGAACTGTAGAAACTGTAGCAACAGGAACTGTAGCAACAGGAATTGTAGCAACAGGAACTGTAGGAACTGTAGGAACAGGAACTGTAGCAGCAGGAACTGTAGCAACAGGAACTGTAGAAACTGTAGCAGCAGGAACTGTAGCAACAGGAACTGTAGGAACTGTAGAAACTGTAGCAGCAGGAACTGTAGAAACTGTAGCAGCAGGAACTGTAGAAACTGTAGCAGCAGGAACTGTAGCAACAGGAACTGTAGAAACTGTAGCAGCAGGAACTGTAGCAACAGGAACTGTAGAAACTGTAGCAACAGGAACTGTAGGAACTGTAGAAACTGTAGCAGCAGGAACTGTAGAAACTGTAGCAGCAGGAACTGTAGGAACTGTAGCAACAGGAACTGTAGCAGTAGGAACTGTAGCAGTAGGAACTGTAGCAGCAGGAACTGTAGGAACTGTAGGAACTGTAGCAACAGGAACTGTAGGAACTGTAGCAACAGGAACTGTAGAAACTGTAGCAGCAGGAACTGTAGCAACAGGAACTGTAGGAACTGTAGCAACAGGAACTGTAGGAACTGTAGCAACATGAATTGTAGGAACTGTAGAAACTGTAGCAACATGAACTGTAGAAACTGTAGCAACATGAACTGTAGAAACTGTAGCAACATGAACTGTAGAAACTGTAGCAACATGAACTGTAGAAACTGTAGGAACTGTAGCAACAATAACTGTAGGAACTGTAGCAACAGGAACTGTAGAAACTGTAGCAGCAGGAACTGTAGCAACAGGAACTGTAGGAACTGAAGCAACAGGAACTGTAGGAACTGTAGCAGCAGGAACTGTAGGAACTGTAGCAGCAGGAACTGTAGGAACTGTAGCAGCAGGAACTGTAGGAACTGTAGCAGCAGGAACTGTAGCAACAGGAACTGTAGGAACTGTAGAAACAGGAACTGTAGGAACTGTAGCAACAGGAACTGTAGAAACTGTAGGAACTGTAGCAACAGGAACTGTAGCAACAGGAACTGTAGAAACTGTAGGAACTGTAGCAACAGGAACTGTAGCAACAGGAACTGTAGAAACTGTAGGAACTGTAGCAACAGGAACTGTAGCAACAGGAACTGTAGAAACTGTAGGAACTGTAGCAGCAGGAACTGTAGGAACAGGAGGAACTGTAGCAGCAGGAACTGTAGCAGCAGGAACTGTAGCAGCAGGAACTGTAGGAACTGTAGCAGCAGGAACTGTAGGAACTGTAGCAGCAGGAACTGTAGGAACTGTAGCAGCAGGAACTGTAGGAACTGTAGCAACAGGAACTGTAGAAACTGTAGGAACTGTAGCAGCAGGAACTGTAGGAACTGTAGCAACAGGAACTGTAGGAACTGTAGCAACATGAACTGTAGAAACTGTAGGAACTGTAGCAGCAGGAACTGTAGGAACTGTAGGAACTGTAGCAGCAGGAACTGTAGAAACTGTAGGAACTGTAGCAGCAGGAACTGTAGAAACTGTAGGAACTGTAGGAACTGTAGCAGCAGGAACTGTAGGAACTGTAGCAGCAGGAACTGTAGAAACTGTAGCAACAGGAACTGTAGAAACTGTAGGAACTGTAGCAGCAGGAACTGTAGGAACTGTAGCAGCAGGAACTGTAGAAACTGTAGGAACTGTAGCAGCAGGAACTGTAGCAACTGTAGGAACTGTAGAAACTGTAGCAACAGGAACTGTAGGAACTGTAGCAACAGGAACTGTAGAAACTGTAGGAACTGTAGGAACTGTAGCAACAGGAACTGTAGAAACTGTAGGAACTGTAGCAGCAGGAACTGTAGCAACTGTAGCAACATGAACTGTAGAAACTGTAGGAACTGTAGCAACAATAACTGTAGGAACTGTAGCAACAGGAACTGTAGAAACTGTAGCAGCAGGAACTGTAGCAACAGGAACTGTAGGAACTGTAGCAACAGGAACTGTAGCAACTGTAGGAACTGTAGCAGCAGGAACTGTAGGAACTGTAGCAGCAGGAACTGTAGGAACTGTAGAAACAGGAACTGTAGGAACTGTAGCAACAGGAACTGTAGAAACTGTAGTAACTGTAGCAACAGGAACTGTAGAAACTGTAGTAACTGTAGCAGCAGGAACTGTAGGAACTGTAGCAGCAGGAACTGTAGGAACTGTAGCAGCAGGAACTGTAGGAACTGTAGCAGCAGGAACTGTAGGAACTGTAGAAACTGTAGGAACTGTAGAAACTGTAGCAACAGGAACTGTAGAAACTGTAGGAACTGTAGCAGCAGGAACTGTAGCAACTGTAGCAACAGGAACTGTAGAAACTGTAGGAACTGTAGCAGCAGGAACTGTAGAAACTGTAGGAACTGTAGCAGCAGGAACTGTAGCAACATGAACTGTAGGAACTGTAGCAGCAGGAACTGTAGAAACTGTAGGAACTGTAGCAGCAGGAACTGTAGGAACTGTAGGAACTGTAGCAGCAGGAACTGTAGAAACTGTATGAACTGTAGAAACTGTAGGAACTGTAGCAGCAGGAACTGTAGAAACTGTATGAACTGTAGAAACTGTAGGAACTGTAGCAACAGGAACTGTAGAAACTGTAGGAACTGTAGCAGCAGGAACTGTAGCAACTGTAGCAACATGAACTGTAGAAACTGTAGGAACTGTAGCAGCAGGAACTGTACAAACTGTAGGAACTGTAGAAACTGTAGCAACAGGAACTGTAGAAACTGTAGGAACTGTAGAAACTGTAGCAACAGGAACTGTAGAAACTGTAGGAACTGTAGAAACTGTAGCAGCAGGAACTGTAGGAACTGTAGCAACAGGAACTGTAGGAACTGTAGCAACAGGAACTGTAGAAACTGTAGGAACTGTAGCAGCAGGAACTGTAGGAACTGTAGAAACTGTCGCAACATGAACTGTAGGAACTGTAGCAGCAGGAACTGTAGAAACTGTAGGAACTGTAGGAACTGTAGCAGCAGGAACTGTAGAAACTGTATGAACTGTAGAAACTGTAGGAACTGTAGCAACAGGAACTGTAGAAACTGTAGGAACTGTAGCAGCAGGAACTGTAGCAACTGTAGCAACATGAACTGTAGAAACTGTAGGAACTGTAGCAGCAGGAACTGTACAAACTGTAGGAACTGTAGAAACTGTAGCAACAGGAACTGTAGAAACTGTAGGAACTGTAGAAACTGTAGCAACAGGAACTGTAGAAACTGTAGGAACTGTAGAAACTGTAGCAACAGGAACTGTAGGAACTGTAGCAGCAGGAACTGTAGGAACCGTAGGAACTGTAGAAACTGTAGCAACATGAACTGTAGGAACTGTAGAAACTGTAGCAACATGAACTGTAGAAACTGTAGGAACTGTAGCAACATGAACTGTAGGAACTGTAGCAACATGAACTGTAGAAACTGTAGGAACTGTAGCAGCAGGAACTGTAGGAACTGTAGAAACTGTAGGAACTGTAGAAACTGTAGCAACAGGAACTGTAGAAACTGTAGGAACTGTAGCAGCAGGAACTGTAGGAACTGTAGGAACTGTAGGAACTGTAGCAGCAGGAACTGTAGAAACTGTAGCAACAGGAACTGTAGGAACTGTAGCAGCAGGAACTGTAGGAACTGTAGGAACTGTAGCAGCAGGAACTGTAGGAACTGTAGCAGCAGGAACTGTAGAAACTGTAGGAACTGTAGGAACTGTAGCAGCAGGAACTGTAGAAACTGTAGAAACTGTAGGAACTGTAGCAGCAGGAACTGTAGCAACTGTAGCAACATGAACTGTAGAAACTGTAGGAACTGTAGCAGCAGGAACTGTAGAACCTGTAGGAACTGTAGAAACTGTAGCAACAGGAACTGTAGAAACTGTAGGAACTGTAGCAACTGTAGGAACTGTAGCAGCAGGAACTGTAGCAACTGTAGCAACATGAACTGTAGAAACTGTAGGAACTGTAGAAACTGTAGCAACAGGAACTGTAGGAACTGTAGCAACAGGAACTGTAGCAACTGTAGGAACTGTAGCAGCAGGAACTGTAGCAACTGTAGAAACTGTAGCAACAGGAACTGTAGAAACTGTAGGAACTGTAGCAACAGGAACTGTAGCAACTGTAGGAACTGTAGCAGCAGGAACTGTAGCAACTGTAGCAACATGAACTGTAGAAACTGTAGGAACTGTAGCAGCAGGAACTGTAGAAACTGTAGGAACTGTAGCAGCAGGAACTGTAGAAACTGTAGGAACTGTAGCAGCAGGAACTGTAGAAACTGTAGGAACTGTAGCAGCAGGAACTGTAGAAACTGTAGGAACTGTAGAAACTGTAGCAACAGGAACTGTAGAAACTGTAGTAACAGGAACTGTAGCAACTGTAGCAGTAGCATAACATTTCATTAAACAATGAAAGCGTAAAGTAATCAAAATGTATGTGTGTTTGTGTTTAAAAATAAATAAATATTAAATAAATAAATAAAACAGTAAGCGTTTGTGTGTTTAAAAAATAAAGATAAAATAAATAAACAAAACAGTAAGCGTGTGTGTTTGTGTGTCGCTCGCTCTCTAACTGTCTCCACCTGTCTGTCTCTCTCTCTGTCTGTCTCTCTCCTGCAGGGTGGACTACCTGACTCAGAAGCTGTCCTCAGCAGTGGAGACAGACAGGCAGCAGCTCAGAGAGCAGATAGACAGTCTGGAGAGAGAGATCGACCTGCTCAGGTGAGTGTGTGTGATTGTGTTGATCTGTTTGAGGGTTCAGGTTAGAACCAGGATTCCTTGTCATCTGTCGCACTGCTGCAGCTCACAGAGACAGCTGACCAATAGGAGCCTGTTTAACTCAGTGGGCGGGCACTGGTCAGACTGAAACACCTGATTGGAGGAGGAGGGGTCAGGTTACAGCAGGACGCTGTTTAATGTTCGCACGGGTACCGGAATCCAAACGTGTGTGCTGCGTTTAATGTGAGTCTTTCTCTGTCTCTGATTGGTCAGAGGGAAGAAGGAGGAGGAGCTTATTGGTGATCGATATGAAGAACATGACTGGCAGAAAATCTCTAATATTGATGTAAGTCGAAAAATCAGCCAATCACATCATGTCGAGTGTAGAAGCGTCAGACTGTCACTGATGAGATCCTCCTCCTCTCTCCTCCTCTTCCTGCTCTTCCTCCTCCTCTCTCCTCCTCTTCCTGCTCTTCCTCCTCATCTCTCCTCTCTTCCTGCTCTTCCTCCTCCTCTCTCCTCCTCTTCCTGCTCTTCCTCCTCCTCTCTCCTCCTCTTCCTGCTCTTCCTCCTCATCTCCTCCTCAGTTTGAAGCAACGAGGGATGCGGACGACATCCGGTGTTTCTGGCAGAACTTCCTCCACCCGTCCATCAACAAGACTCGGTGGAGTCAGGAGGAGGTGCAGCAGCTGAAGGAGATCAGCATGAGACACGGAGAGAGACACTGGGAGACCATCGCTGCAGAGCTGGGGGTGAGGAGGAGGAGGAGGAGGAGGTGTCTCTATGTCCCCGCTTTCCTTCCTTCATCCACCCACCTGTCTTAATCTCTCTCTCTCCATCTGTCACTCGCTCTGTAACTGTCTCCACCTGTTTGTCTCTCTCCACTTGTTTGTCTCTCTCCACTTGTCTGTCTCTCTCCACCTGTCTCTCTCTCCATCTGTCACTCGCTCTGTAACTCTCTCCACCTGTTTGTCTCTCTCCACCTGTCTCTCTCCACCTGCCTCTCTCTCCATCTGTCACTCGCTCTGTAACTGTCTCCACCTGTTTGTCTCTCTCCACCTGTCTGTCTCTCTCCACCTGTCTCTCTCTCCATCTGTCACTCGCTCTGTAACTCTCTCCACCTGTTTGTCTCTCTCCACCTGTCTGTCTCTCTCCACCTGTCTCTCTCTCCATCTGTCACTCGCTCTGTAACTCTCTCCACCTGTCTGTCTCTCTCCACCTGTCTCTTTCCACCTGCCTCTCTCTCCATCTGTCACTCGCTCTGTAACTGTCTCCACCTGTTTGTCTCTCTCCACCTGTCTGTCTCTCTCCACCTGTCTCTCTCTCCATCTGTCACTCGCTCTGTAACTGTCTCCACCTGTTTGTCTCTCTCCACTTGTCTGTCTCTCTCCACCTGTCACTCGCTCTGTAACTGTCTCCACCTGTCTGTCTCTCTCCACCTGTCTCTTTCCACCTGTCTCTCTCTCCATCTGTCACTCGCTCTGTAACTGTCTCCACCTGTTTGTCTCTCTCCACCTGTCTGTCTCTCTCCACCTGTCTCTCTCTCCATCTGTCACTCACTCTGTAACTGTCTCCACCTGTTTGTCTCTCTCCACTTGTCTGTCTCTCCATCTGTCACTCGCTCTGTAACTCTCTCCACCTGTCTCTCTCTCCATCTGTCACTCGCTCTGTAACTGTCTCCACCTGTTTGTCTCTCTCCACTTGTCTGTCTCTCTCCACCTGTCACTCGCTCTGTAACTGTCTCCACCTGTCTGTAACTCTCTCTACCTGTCTGTCTCTTTCCACCTGTCTGTCTCTCTCTCCACCTGTCTGTCTCTCTCTCCACCTGTCGCTCGCTCTCTAACTGTCTCTACCTGTCTGTCTCTCTCTACCTGTCTGTCTCTCTCCACCTGTCTGTCTCTCTCCACCTGTCGCTTGCTCTCTGTCTCCACCTGTCTGTCTCTCTCCACCTGTCTGTCTCTCTCTCCACCTGTCCCTCGCTCTCTAACTGTCCCCACCTGTCTCCACCTGTCTGTCTCTCTCTCCACCTGTCCCTCGCTCTCTAACTGTCTCCACCTGTCTCCACCTGTCTGTCTCTCTCCACCTGTCTCTCTCTCCACCTGTCTCTCTCTCCATCTGTCTCTCTCTCCACCTGTCCCTCGCTCTCTAACTGTCTGTCTCTCTAACTGTCTCCACCTGTCGCTCTCTCTCCACCTGTCGCTCTCTCCACCTGTCTCTCTCTCCACCTGTTTGTCTCTCTCCACCTGTCTGTCTCTCTAACTGTCTCCACCTGTTTGTCTCTCTCCACCTGTCTGTCTCTCTAACTGTCTCCACCTGTCTGTCGCTCTCTCTCCACCTGTCGCTCTCTCCACCTGTCTCTCTCTCCACCTGTTTGTCTCTCTCCACCTGTCTGTCTCTCTAACTGTCTCCACCTGTTTGTCTCTCTCCACCTGTCTGTCTCTCTAACTGTCTCCACCTGTCTGTCGCTCTCTCCACCTGTCTGTCTCTCTCTCCACCTGTCTGTCTCTCCACCTGTCTGTCTCTCTAACTGTCTCCACCTGTCTGTCTCTCTGTCTCCACCTGTCTGTCTCTCTAACTGTCTCCACCTGTCTCTCTCTCTCCACCTGTTGCTCTCTCTCCACCTGTCTGTCTCTCTCTCCACCTGTCTGTCTCCCAGACGGGGAGGACGGCCTTCCTGTGTCTTCAGACGTACCAGCGTTTCGTCTCGGCCTCGTTGAGACACAGCAGCTGGACTCCGGCTGAAGACGCTCTGCTCAGAGAGCTGGTGGACAAGATGAGGATCGGAAACTTCATCCCCTACACGCAGAGTAATGACATCACTCTAACTGTCTCCTGACACCACGCCCTGACACCACGCCCTGACACCACGCCCTGACACCACGCCCTGACACCACGCCCTGACACCACGCCCTGACACCACGCCCTGACACCACGCCCTGACACCACGCTCTGACACCACGCCCTGACACCACGCCCTGACACCACGCCCTGACACCACGCCCTGACACCACGCCCTGACACCACGCCCTGACACCACGCCCTGACACCACGCCCTGACACCACGCCCTGACACCACGCTCTGACACCACGCCCTGACACCACGCTCTCTCCACATGTCTCTTTCTCAGTAAGTTACTTCATGGAAGGTCGTGACCCCGCCCAGGTGATCTACCGGTGGTGCCAGGTGCTGGACCCGAGCCTGAAGAAAGGTCCGTGGACCAAGCAGGAGGACGAGGTAGGCCGGAGGCGGAGCTTAAGCGGGCACAGCGACCACCTGCAGAATAAATGACGTCCTACGTTGGCAGAACACAGATACTGACCCTACCTGTCTGTCTGTCTCTCAGCTGCTGATGAGGGCGGTGTCTCTGTACGGAGAGGGGAACTGGTGGAGGATCCGGTTGGAGGTTCCTGGTCGCACCGACAGCGCCTGCAGAGACAGGTGAGATCTGATTGGACGCTGGTCTGTCACCTGTTTCCTTAAGAGTAAAATTGACATGGTGTCAGAGCGTCTGTCGCTCCGACCGACCACATTCAGCTCTCTGCTCTTTACCTGTGGACGCCCTGTGGACTAACGCCTGTGTGTGTGTGCAGGTATTTAGACACTCTGAAGGTGGAAACAAAGAAAGGCCCGTTCGACAAACAGGAGAGGGAGCAGCTGCTGCAGCTGGTGGAGAAACACGGAGTCGGTGCGTCTCTGACATGATGTCTGCAGCTGCTTCATGAAAAATGTTTCCAGTCTAACGATCCTGTCAGCTGTTTCATTTATAACTTTTATAAACTCTTCATGTGTTTGTGTGTAAAAATCTGACTTTGTGAAGTAACTGAAGCTGTCAGGTAAATGTAGTGAAGTAAAAATATCTATATACATAATATACAAATACTTCTAATTTGTACTGAGAACTAGTAAGTACAGTACTTGAGTAAATGTACTTAGTTACTGTGCACCTCTGGTATTCAGGTAAATATATGGATCTGGCTCAGTAGCAGCAGATAATCAGTATCAGGATCGGGGGTTAAACTTTCCTCACTTTCCTCTAGACCACCTTTAACCTTTAGTCCCTTGCCACTGATCGGCTCTGTTGATGTGCTGTAGCTCCGCCCACTGCTTCCTGGAGCACGCCCACTTCCTGTGTGTCTCACGTGTTCATACAGTGATGATGAATGCGTGTGTGTTTCAGGTCGCTGGGCGAGGATCGCTGCTGAGATTCCTCACCGTAACGACGCTCAGTGTCTCAGAGAGTGGAGGAAAATGTCCAAGATCTGCAGAACTCCTCCACCTCAGGTACACTCAGCTGTTCTGTCTGAAGTCTGTCTTGTGTTGGTCCTGCAGCTCACGCTCGTCTCTCTCCGTCAACAGAAAAGTAAGAAAGGTAAAAAAACACCACAGAGTCGGGGGAGAGGGACGAAGAAGAAGAACCTCCCGACCAAGAGGACCATCAAGCGCCGACTGATGAAACTGAAGGAGGAGGAGGAAGAGGAGCGGAAGGAGGAGGAGCAGATGGAGTTGGAGTACATGGACAGTGATGATGAAAAGAAGAAGGAGGTAGTGGAGGTGGAGAAGATTGAGGAGGTGGAGAAGGAGGAGGAGTACACCTTCCCCCTCATGCAGGAGTGGATCCCAATAGAAAGAGCAGAACCTTTCAGCTTCCTGACCTTTCGACCGGTGGAGATGGCTTCCTCTGCAGACGCCCCCGGTGGGAAACGTGCCCGCTCCACCGTACTGGGCCAGTTCGGACGCTCCGTCATCATCGGACCGGAACCCAGAGAGCTGCCGGGGGGGA
Organism: Micropterus salmoides; assembly: GCF_014851395.1. Lineage (NCBI taxonomy): Eukaryota > Metazoa > Chordata > Actinopteri > Centrarchiformes > Centrarchidae > Micropterus > Micropterus salmoides. The sequence continues at coordinate 38,526,907 of NW_024044459.1, read as the reverse complement.
AGCACCACAGCCTCAGCACCATGATGATGGTGTCAGCTGACCAGCTCCGAGCGCACCTGCAGCGCCAGGCGCAAACCTTCAACGACCTGAGCTCCACCCGAAGTAAGGTCCAGACCGTCAAACGGAGGCAGCTGGGCCAAACGACGGAGGTGGGGCTGCGCTACGAGCTGCAGGCCGCCGTGACACCGTGGATCGGGAACCTGTTGATCCCAGCGAAGACGAGATTGACGGTGGCCGACGCTCTGAGGGAGCAACAGGAGAAGACCCAGCTCTCCTCAACCGCCGTCTTCCTGCTCCTCCTCCAGACCATGAAAGTGGACGTTGTGGGCTGTAAGGAGATGATAGAGCAGAGGAGGAGCAGGGGGTCTTCAGTGACACCTCCTCCGGACCCTGCCACGAATAACCCCAGGAACATCGCACGACCTCGGCAGCAGAGGGAGGCCAGAGACGGTCCGCTGCAGTTAGACATGGAGCTGATCCTGAACCAGCTTCAGGCGCTGCAGCAACAAGACAAACACAACAGGCAACAACAGCAACAACGTCTACAGCAACTCCTGCTGCTGCAGCAACCGCCTCCTCGCCTCCCATCGCTGCCTCCTCCTCTCGGCATTCTTCCTCAGATGCTTCCTAACATGCATCCTGGGATGTCTCCTATGTCGTCTCCTCAGGCTGTCTTCATTCCTCACCCTGTCACTCAACCTCGTGGTGCCTCCATCCAGCTCATGCCTCCCCGTTTCCTAACAGCACCCCCTCCGGGACTGCACACACCTCCTGCTGGGGTTGTCACTTGTCCGTTCCCTGCACTTCCTGCTCCTCATAGACTTCCTCCTGTCTCTGTTGTCCCAGTGCCCCTGAACACCACATCTGCCTGCTCTGCCTCTTCCCCCCAACCAGCTGGACCTCAAAACCTCATAGTCACCCTGCCTGGTTCCCTGAATCACCACGTTCCTATTGGATCTACACCTGCCAGTCAGCTCCTTCTGACTCCCTCCAACGCCAGCGGCCCCATCACTTGCCCCGGCCAGCCTCATCCTGCCCCCAGTCCATCTACCTCCATCCCCAAACCTCTCGAAGGGAGGGGGCAACAGGTGGCGGAAGACCCAGAGGCCAGCAGCGGTCAGAGTGGGGAGCTTTTGAACAGGGCAGTTAATGGTGTGGACAGGAAAGGGGAAGGGATCGAGGAAGGAAGGCGGATTCTGAAGACGAGTCTGACTCTGCAGGAAGTCACTGAGTCCAAGGTTAACTGTCTTTTTAGGAATTCATGTTGTGAGATGATTCGTGTAAAAAAAAAAAAAATTTTATTTCTACGCTTAAACATAAAGAATAACGACAAACCAGGTCTGGTTTGTTAAAGTAAAAAAACAGATGAAGAAGGGAAAAATTAAATGAGAAAAATCTTGTGATTATTCTTCTGATGTCAGTCAAACATTAGGGGGAGAGAAGTCAGCGTTGGAGGTGCTGTAAAGAGGAGACGAGGTGGGATGAGTCTGTGGGTCAGGGTTAGCCTAACCTTGGTTCCGCTCAGTAATGTGAACCCTGGCCAGAGCTGTTATTCTGAAGGGTTTGAGATGTTTGGGAGGCGTCACCAAGTAATGCAGTGAAGGGGCTGAGAATATATGACATAGAAGTCCTGAATGAGTGGTCCGAGCCAGAGGGAAGGTAACCATCAACTGCGCTCAGAACATGTGGTACTTTGGCTGCTAGATTAACTACTAAAAACAATCCATTGAGTGGCTGGTACACAGCATTCACTAGCCATTGGCTGGTGAACAAAAACTTAATTTTGCAGCCTGCGTGCGGCTCTTCTAGACTTTACAAATGGTACTTACTGAAAGGATCAAACTGTGATTGTGAGGCTCAAAAAAACTTGTGGTCCGTGTCAGCGCAACATGTATTTACATCTTTGGGAGGTGCCCGGCACAGGGTAGGGCGCTACAGCGCAGGGTACAGAACTACCGCGCTCGGTACTGGGGCTACAGGGTACAGGGCTACTGCGCAGGGTATGGGGCTATGGCGCAGGGTATAGAGCTACCGCGCTCGGTACTGGGGCTACAGGGTACAGGGCTACCGCGCTCGGTACTGGGGCTACAGGGTACAGGGCTACTGCGCAGGGTATAGAGCTACCGCGCTCGGTACTGGGGCTACAGGGTACAGGGCTACTGCGCAGGGTACGGGGCTACGGCGCAGGGTATAGAGCTACCGCGCTCGGTACTGGGGCTACAGGGTACAGGGCTACTGCGCAGGGTACGGGGCTACGGCGCAGGGTATAGAGCTACCGCGCTCGGTACTGGGGCTACAGGGTACAGGGCTACTGCGCAGGGCACGGGGCTACGGCGCAGGGTATAGAGCTACCGCGCTCGGTACTGGGGCTACAGGGTACAGGGCTACTGCACAGGGTACGGGGCTACGGCGCAGGGTATAGAGCTACCGCGCTCGGTACTGGGGCTACAGGGTACAGGGCTACTGCACAGGGCACGGGGCTACGGCGCAGGGTATAGAGCTACCGCGCTCGGTACTGGGGCTACAGGGTACAGGGCTACTGCGCAGGGTACGGGGCTACGGCGCAGGGTATAGAGCTACCGCGCTCGGTACTGGGGCTACAGGGTACAGGGCTACTGCGCAGGGTACGGGGCTACGGCGCAGGGTACGGGGCTACGGCGCAGGGTATAGAGCTACTGCGCTAGGTATGGTGCTACGGCGCAGGGTACAGAGCTACTGCGCTAGGTACGGGGCTACTGCGCAGGGTACGGGGCTACAGGGTACAGAGCTACTGCGCTGGGTACGGGGGTACAGGGTAGAGGGCTACTGTGCTAGGTACGGGGCTACAGGGTACAGAGATACTGCGTAAGGTACGGGGGTAGAGGGCTACTGCGTAAGGTACGGGGGTAGAGGGCTACTGCGCTAGGTACGGGGCTATGGCTCAGTTTGCAGGGCTACTGGGTATAGGGCTACTGCACAGGGTACGGGGCTACAGGGTAGAGGGCTACTGTGCTAGGTACGGGGCTATGGCTCAGTTTGCAGGGCTACTGGGTAGAGGGCTACTGCGCTGGGTACGGGGCTACAGGGTAGAGGGCTACTGTGCTAGGTACGGGGCTATGGCACAGGGTACTGAGCTGCGGCGTAAGGTACCAAGTACCAAGTCAATGCCAAAATTCTGAACACATGACGGTACTCGGTATCCCTGTACGGAAGGTAACGGGGATACAACACGTGGAAGATAGCAACAAGTGCAGCGGTAGCTCTACCATTGTGTTTGGAAACCAGTTGAATTTAGTTTAGTGAAAGTCTGCCCAACGCTCCTGTTACTGTAGGCGGGGTAAGGGACCGTCTTAAAGGCGCAATACAGTCCATTAACTGTTTTGTTTTTCAACACAGAAATCTCAAACCACTGCCAGTATGGATAAACAACACTACCCAACCCTTAAACATTTCACACCTGAGAATTTGTAAAGAAAAGTTAGGACAAATAATTAAGCACAGTGCCAGCTTTTTCCTTCCTGAATATATTGGCATCAAACCAGCTCACCTGTCCTGAACATCCTCGCTTCCACAGCTGGTAGTTGTTCTTTGTCCAGATGTTTTTATTGAGTTTTTCTAAATGTCTGTTGTCATGGGGTTAATTAATCATAGCTTTAACTATCACAGTGCTGATCTTAGTTTGGCTCTGTTGACCTGTCGGGGGCCCCTGGGGGCCCGTAAGGCACTTTTGACCATGTCAACTACAGAAACTAGTACAGAAGCTGGTTCTACTGGTCCTCTGAAGTGAAGCCCGGACTCTGATGATGAACCTGGTCTGACTTTGGTTTCTGCTCCTTTCAGGCTGAAGCCGGCAGAGCTCAGATCCAGAACACCGCCTGCACCGCTCTGATCCAGCTGGTGCCTCAGACTCCTCCCACCTCTGCGACCATGTCCCCCACGCCTCCTCAAAGACCTCCTCCTGCTGGGGTCGACTCCTCTCCTCTGACCAGAACTGACACACCTTCTCATGCTCCTCTTTTAATAGGAGACACTACACCTCCTGCTGCTGCTCTCAGACTGAACGCCACACCCGCCCGCTCTGATAGGACGGTGTCTTCAACTCAAAACTTTAGTTTAGCCCCGCCCCCCTCCAAACCCACCAATCAGCCCTCTGCTTCCTCCACTTCAGGCCACCCTGCTCCTCTCCACAGCGATCATAACTACACCATTTCTTGCTACCCCACCAACAGTCACCATGGCTCAACCTCAGTTAAACAAAGGCCTGCCCCCAAACGCCGAAAACCCCGGCGCCGTAAATCTGACTCCACCCCCAAAAAGCCTCCTAAAGCCCCGCCCAAAGGGAGGAAACGAGCGAGGGTGGAGGAGCAGCAGAGTGTGACAAGCAGTCAGGAAAACCAATGTGTGGGCAGGACAGGTGACGGCGTGGGCGGGACAGGTGATGGCGGGAAAGGTACAGGTGATGGCGGCAAAGGTACAGGTGACGGCGTGGGCGGGACAGGTGACGGCGTGGGCGGAACAGGTGACGGCGGGAAAGGTACAGGTGTGATCCAGGAAGGAAAGAGGGTTCGGAAGCCGAGTCAGCGAGCCAGAGCTGTTCAGGAGGCGGTTCAGGAGAAGGTGAGATGTCCTCCCCTCTGTTTGTCCAGCCCGTTCTCATCTCAGGGCGTCATATACAGACGATTTGAGAAATGGTGACAAAGCGTGAGACGCACAAGCATCAGAAATGTTAGTACCTTAAACCTAAGTCACCGAATGTGTGCATGTCGACCGGCAAACCCTACAGCTGCACACATAGGCCTGTCTGAAAGCGTCAGTTATGACGCATTGAGATGCGAATGTGTTGGTTTGTCTCCTCCCGCCTGTCTGTCTCCTCCTCTCTGTCTCTCTCCTTCCCTCTGCCTCCTCCCGCCTGTCTGTCTCCTCCTCTCTGTCTCTCTCCTTCCCTCTGTCTCCTCCCGTCTGTCTGTCTCCTCCTCTCTGTCTGTCTCCTCCTCTCTGTCTGTCTCCTCCCCTCTGTCTCTCTCCTTCCCTCTGTCTCCTCCTCTCTGTCTGTCTCCTCCCCTCTGTCTCATCCTCTCTGTCTGTCACCTCGCCTCGGTCTCCTTCCCTCTGTCTCCATCCCTCTGTCTCATCCTCTCTCTGTCTCCTTCCCTCTGTCTCATCCTCTCTGTCTCTCTCCTTCCCTCTGTCTCATCCTCTCTGTCTCTCTCCTTCCCTCTGTCTCATCCTCTCTGTCTGTCACCTCCCCTCTGTCTCATCCTCTCTGTCTGTCTCCTTCCCTCTGTCTCCTCGTCTCTGTCTGTCTCCTCCCGTCTCTCTGTCTCCTCTCATTCTGTCTCTTCCTTTGTTTTTTGTCTCCAGGCTGAAGCCAAGATGAAAAGAACTTCTTCTTCTTCTCCTTGTAAGAAGCGCTCCCGTCTGTCTCGCAGTAAACAGGAAGTGGTTGTCCAGAATCCGCCGGTACTCCCCGGGTTTTGTTTGCTTCCCGGTCAGTCCATGTGGGTCATGACTCCTGGTGGGCTGGTCCAGCTGGCAGAAGGTCTGCCCCAAGGCCTGCGGCTGGCGTTCGTACCAAGCACTCCCCTTCCAGCTCAGCACGGGAACATTTTAACTTGTCATCAAGCCACGCCCCCTGTACAATCTGCCGCTGGGCCCGCCCCCATAATCTTGCCAGGACTGAATCAGCCACAACCTCTTCCTGCCCCACCCACTTGTCCTTCCAAGCCCCTCCCCCCAGCCTCAACCCTAAAACCACCTCCAAAAACCGTCTCCGCCATTCTCTCCTCCATGCGAACCAAGCCCGGTGTGGACCCAGTGGCGCCTCCTCGTCTCAGGAGGGAGGCGCTGGAGTTCGACCCTGCCCTGATGTTCTTGGAATCCCCGGCGGAGGTGCGTGATTGGCTGAGTGGTCGGGGAGGGGTGGGGCTACCTGGAGTGGACGTGACTCTTCCCTACCTGCCCCCCTTTGTCAGCAGTCTGAACACGCTTAGTGCACTGCTCCGGGTCAAGAAGGCCCTGACTAAATCCTGCTTGCAGCTGCTGTGTCGCGGGTCTGAACCCCATCGGCCTCGACCCAGACCTGACAGCAGCGCCAAGAGGACGCCCAGTACTGACCTGCCAGACTCCACCTCTGACCTCAGACCCGCCGCAGACAAACCAAGTAGCACATCAGGTAACTAACACACCAGGCGACACGCACACCAGGCATCACCCCAGGCGACACGCACACCAGGCGACACGCACACCAGGCGACAAACACACCAGGCGACACGCACACCAGGCGACAAACACATCAGGCATCACACCAGGCGACAAACACACCAGGCATCACCCCAGGCGACAAACACACCAGGCTTCACACCAGGCGACAAACACACCAGGCATCACCCCAGGCGACACGCACACCAGGCGACACGCACACCAGGCGACAAACACACCAGGCGACACGCACACCAGGCGACAAACACACCAGGCATCACACCAGGCGACAAACACACCAGGCATCACACCAGGCGACACGCACACCAGGCGACAAACACACCAGGCATCACACCAGGCGACAAACACACCAGGCATCACACCAGGCATCACACCAGGCGACACGCACACCAGGCGACAAACACACCAGGCAGCACACCAGGCGACAAACACACCAGGCATCACCCCAGGCGACACGCACACCAGGCATCACACCAGGCGACAAACACACCAGGCATCACCCCAGGCGACACGCACACCAGGCATCACACCAGGCGACAAACACACCAGGCATCACCCCAGGCGACACGCACACCAGGCATCACACCAGGCATCACACCAGGCGACACGCACACCAGGCGACAAATATACCAGTCATCACACCAGGCGACAAACACACCAGGCATCACACCAGGCGACAAACACACCAGGCATCACACCAGGCGACAAACACACCAGGCATCACCCCAGGCAACACACCATGTAACACACCAGGCGACACGCACACCAGCCATCACGCACACCAGGCGATACGCACCCCAGGCATCACCCCAGACAACACACCATGTATCACACCAGGCGACAAACACACCAGGCATCACCCCTGGCAACAAACACACCGGGCGACACGCACACCAGGCGACAAACACACCCGGCATCACCCGAGGCAACAAACACACCAGGCATCACCCCAGGCAACACACCATGTAACACACCAGGTGACAAACACACCAGGCATCACCCCTGGCAACAAACACACCGGGCGACACGCACACCAGGCATCACCCCAGGTAACAAACACACCAGGCAACAAACACACCAGGCATCACCCCAGGCAACACACCATGTAACACACCAGGCATCACCCCAGGCAACAAACACACCAGGCAACACGCACACCAGGCATCACCCCAGGCAACAAACACACCAGGCAACACGCACACCAGGCATCACCCCAGGCAACACACCATGTAACACACCAGGCGACAAACACACCAGGCATCACCCCTGGCAACAAACACACCGGGCGACACGCACACCAGGCGACAAACACACCAGGCATCACCCCAGGCAACACCCCTGGCAACACACCATGTAACACACCAGGCGACAAACACACCAGGCATCACCCCTGGCAACACACCATGTAACACACCAGGCGACAAACACACCAGGCATCACCCCTGGCAACAAACACACCAGGCGACACGCACACCAGGCGACAAACACACCAGGCATCACCCCAGGCAACACGCACACCAGGCATCACCCCAGGCGACACACACACCAGGCATCACGCACACCAGGCGATACGCACACCAGGCGATACGCACCCCAGGCATCACCCCAGACAACACACCATGTATCACACCAGGCGACAAACACACCAGGCATCACCCCTGGCAACAAACACACCGGGCGACACGCACACCAGGCGACAAACACACCCGGCATCACCCCAGGCAACAAACACACCAGGCATCACCCCAGGCAACACACCATGTAACACACCAGGTGACAAACACACCAGGCATCACCCCTGGCAACAAACACACCGGGCGACACGCACACCAGGCGACAAACACACCAGGCATCACCCCAGGTAACAAACACACCAGGCGACAAACACACCAGGCATCACCCCAGGTAACAAACACACCAGGCAACAAACACACCAGGCATCACCCCAGGCAACACACCATGTAACACACCAGGCATCACCCCAGGCAACAAACACACCAGGCAACACGCACACCAGGCATCACCCCAGGCAACACACCATGTAACACACCAGGCGACAAACACACCAGGCGACAAACACACCAGGCAACACCCCTGGCAACACACCATGTAACACACCAGGCGACAAACACACCAGGCATCACCCCTGGCAACACACCATGTAACACACCAGGCGACAAACACACCAGGCATCACCCCTGGCAACAAACACACCAGGCGACACGCACACCAGGCGACAAACACACCAGGCATCACCCCAGGCAACAAACACACCAGGCATCACCCCAGGCGACACGCACACCAGGCATCACGCACACCAGGCATCACGCACACCAGGCGATACGCACCCCAGGCATCACCCCAGACAACACACCATGTATCACACCAGGCGACAAACACACCAGGCATCACCCCTGGCAACAAACACACCGGGCGACACGCACACCAGGCGACAAACACACCCGGCATCACCCCAGGCAACAAACACACCAGGCATCACCCCAGGCAACACACCATGTAACACACCAGGTGACAAACACACCAGGCATCACCCCTGGCAACAAACACACCGGGCGACACGCACACCAGGCGACAAACACACCAGGCATCACCCCAGGTAACAAACACACCAGGCAACAAACACACCAGGCATCACCCCAGGCAACACACCATGTAACACACCAGGCATCACCCCAGGCAACAAACACACCAGGCAACACGCACACCAGGCATCACCCCAGGCAACACGCCATATAACACACCAGGCGACAAACACACCAGGCATCACCCCTGGCAACAAACACACCGGGCGACACGCACACCAGGCGACAAACACACCAGGCATCACACCAGGCAACAAACACACCATGCAACACACCAGGCGACAAACACACCAGGCATCACCCCTGGCAACACACCATGTAACACACCAGGCGACAAACACACCAGGCATCACCCCTGGCAACAAACACACCAGGCGACACGCACACCAGGCGACAAACACACCAGGCATCACCCCTGGCAACAAACACACCGGGCGACACGCACACCAGGCGACAAACACACCGGGCGACACGCACACCAGGCGACAAACACACCAGGCATCACCCCTGGCAACAAACACACCGGGCGACACGCACACCAGGCGACAAACACACCAGGCATCACCCCAGGCAACAAACACACCAGGCAACAAACACACTACGCATCACCCCAGGCAACACACCATGTAACACACCAGGCAACACGGACACCAGGCATCACCCCAGGCAACACGCCATATAACACACCAGGCGACACGCACACCAGGCATCACCTCAGGCAACACACCATGTAACACACCAGGCGACACGCACACCAGGCGACACGCACACCAGGCGACAAACACACCAGGCATCACCCTGGCAACAAACACACCGGGCGACACGCACACCAGGCGACAAACACACCAGGCATCACCCCAGGCAACAAACACACCAGGCAACAAACACACCACGCATCACCCCAGGCAACACACCATGTAACACACCAGGCAACACGGACACCAGGCATCACCCCAGGCAACACGCCATATAACACACCAGGCGACACGCACACCAGGCAACACCTCAGGCAACACACCATGTAACACACCAGGCGACACGCACACCAGGCAACACGCACACCAGGCAACAAACACACCAGGCAACACGCACACCAGGCATCACCCCAGGCAACACACCATGTAACACACACACCAGGCAACAAACACACCAGGCATCACCCCAGGCAACAAACAAACCAGGCAACACACCATGTAACACACCAGGCGACAAACACACCAGGCATCACCCCAGGCAACAAACAAACCAGGCAACACACCATGTAACACACCAGGCGACAAACACACCAGGCATCACCCCAGGCAACAAACACACCAGGCAACACGCACACCAGGCATCACCCCAGGCAACACACCAGGCGACAAACACACCAGGCATCACCCCAGGCAACACGCCATATAACACACCAGGCGACACGCACACCAGGAGACAAACACACCAGGCATCACCCCAGGCAACACGCCATATAACACACCAGGCGACACGCACACCAGGCGACAAACACACCAGGCATCACCCCAGGCAACACGCCATATAACACACCAGGCGACACGCACACCAGGCGGCAAACACACCAGGCATCACCCCAGGCAACACGCCATATAACACACCAGGCGACACGCACACCAGGCATCACCTCAGGCAACACACCATGTAACACACCAGGCGACAAACACACCAGGCATCACCCCAGGCAACAAACACACCAGGCAACACGCACACCAGGCGACACGCACACCAGGCATCACCTCAGGCTACACACCATGTAACACACCAGGCAACAAACACACCAGGCAACAAACACACCAGGCGACACGCACACCAGGCAACAAACACACCATGCAACACACCAGGCGACAAACACACCAGGCAACAAACACACCATGCAACACACCAGGCGACAAACACACCAGGCGACAAACACACCAGGCGACAAACACACCAGGCGACACGCACACCAGGCGACACGCACACCAGGCGACACGCACACCAGGCATCACACACACCAGGCATCACACACACCAGGCAACAAACACACCAGGCAACAAACACATCAGGCGACACACCTGTCCTCACTTCTTCCTCTGTGTCAAACAAACAAACCTTAAATGTATGAAATGGCGCTTGCAGGTCTGATTAACCCCGAAAACCTTTTGTTTGTTTTGTCCTCCTGCAGCTCCCGCTGTCAGCTCCACCCACCTGGAGGAGGAGGAGGCGGAGCTTGTGGCAACGGTGCGTCAGCTAGTGGCGGAGCGTTTCTCAGATAACCCCGCCTACCAGCTGCTGAAAATCCGCTTCCTGTCCTGCTTCACTGTCCCTGCCCTCCTGGCCACCATGCAGCCAATCACAAACAAGACTGTAACGCGCCCATCCAGTGAGGAGGAGGAGATGGAGGAGGTGGATGACGAGGAGGAGGAGTTAAAAAACATCAAAGAAAGAGGAAGACGGAGGAAAGCTGAGGTGAGTTATCGGTTCTTCTTACTGTGTATTCAGACCAAACTCAAATTTAATCCTCACGTGTCTTTTCTCGCTTCTCAATGACACATCACACGATGACGCGAAAAAACACAACTCACCATCACTACAGCTGTCTGAACCCAAAACAAACATAGCAGGGATTTAGTTGCAAGAAACGGATCAAATTTATGCTTAAATAACGACACCATGATGCAGATTTGTTAAAAATATGAAGTCATGCTTTGTCAGGTCTGTCAGCGAGATGACAACAGCTTTTAAAATGTTTGTTTTCTGATTGGAGTTCTGATGGATCAGGGTGCGAGACAGAGAGGCGTCGTCGGCAGCTGAAGCAGTGAGACAGAAGAAAACAGGAAGAAGATAAAGAAGGTTTGGCACGCTGGCAATTTAATGTTAGCTGCATCGCTGCCTTTTGTCATTTTTCATAAAGCTCATGTCAGTGTCTCTTTTTGTCTACCGACCAATCACAGCCTGGATAGGGCGGGACAAAAAGTTTGGCGTTCTACAGCAAACTATCAAATGTTGAACAAAATAATTATTAAAAAGTAAGCTGGTGGAGACGATCAGAGGATTCTTCAAGGTGTCTTTTAAGCACCGATGGGACCTGGATCTGTTCTGTACCATGAAGACCTGAACAGACTCACTGATCAGTCTCTATGTCTCTCTCCAGAGATCTTTGCTGCTGCGTGATGGGTCCGGAGCTCCAGCCAATCACTTCTCTGGAATCAACACCAGCCCGCCCTCCACCGACCTCGACCAGATCACTCTAGACCGGACCGCTCCAGACCGGACCACTCCAGTGTTCTGTTCCTCAGCCGACATGTTGGATGAGTTGAAAATGAAAAGTCAGTTTGAGGTTGGAGACGGTTTAAAGTAAATGGTTTTCTCTCTGGACAGCCGCAGGACTCCGAGAGCCGGCTGAGTTTTTGGGTCTGAGTTAGATGTTCTGATAACAAAGCTCATAAATCAGCAGTGTGTCCTTGAATGCACTAAATAGTAATGTGTTGTTTAAATCAAGTTTCAGTCTGCAGGAGGATTTTGACAGAGATGAGGTGAAGCTGTTTGTGCTTAAAGGAAGATCAGTATAAAATGTGATGCGCAGGGACGTGAAGGCGAAGAACCCTGCAGGTTTAACAGAATCATTTGGAGCTCTGTGGGGCGTTCAGGTATCTCAGAGGGAAGAAATTGCACTAAACAATGTGTTGTTTGTTTTTGTTGTCTTCATTAAGCTTCTGTAAAGAAAATGTTCAGTAATTATTTTGTAATAAAGAGAGTTTAAGTGACGTGTAGCTGTTTGCGCTTGTGTTTACCAGGACCAGTTTTAGAAACTGACTTTGGGGTCACTGGGGACTTTGGGGTCACTGGGGACTCTGTGGGGCACCGGGGACTCTGTGGGGCACCGGGGGGCACTGGGGACTCTGTGGGGGACCTTGGAGGCACTGGGGACTATGTGGGGACACTGAGGACTGTGGGGGCACTGAGGACTGTAGGGGATGGTGGACTGTAAGGGACACTGGGGACTGTGGGGGACTGTAGGGGACACTGGGAACTGTTGGGGACACTAGGGACTCTCAATTACTCTCACAGGTCTAACGTTCCTGGAAACATGTCAGCGTGTCCCGCTTCTTTCCGTCTCTCTACCGTCTCTCTACCTAGGCTACGTTATATAAAGGCGCAATTCTGTTCACAGAACCAGCTGCGCCGCACGTGGAGGAGGCGTGTTGATCATCCTCGAAGATGGGTCGTACTTGGAAGACGGTCGTTTGGAAGACGGGTCGTACTTGGAAGACGGGTCGTACTTGGAAGACGGGTCGTACTTGGAAGACGGTCGTTTGGAAGACGGGTCGTACCTGGACGACGGGTCGTACTTGGAAGACGGTCGTACTTGGAAGACGGGTCGTACCTGGAAGACGGTCGTACTTGGAAGACGGTCGTACTTGGAAGACGGGTCGTACTTGGAAGACGGTCGTACCTGGAAGACGGGTCGTACCTGGACGACGGTCGTACCTGGACGACGGGTCGTACTTGGAAGACGGGTCGTACTTGGAAGACGGTCGTACTTGGAAGACGGGTCGTACCTGGACGACGGTCGTACCTGGAAGACGGGTCGTACCTGGACGACGGTCGTACTTGGAAGACGGGTCGTACTTGGAAGACGGGTCGTACCTGGACGACGGGTCGTACCTGGACGACGGGTCGTACTTGGAAGACGGTTTGTTTGTTTGTTTCTATGAATTCTGCTCACGGGCTGTTTGACTTTCTCCTCTGTTGAGTTTCACTTCAGCTCAGTGAGACATCCAGGAATCTCCATAAACACAAATCTGTGGTGCTGTTACATCGCTTCCTGTTTCAGTCAGCTGGTGTTTCCTGTTCACGTTGAGTCATTCCTCCACTGACTTCTCTAATTCTTCACTTCTTCCTCTTTCTGTCTGAACAAACTGCTGATGAGAAAACTGAACTATCCTTCTGAAACGTGATCGGATTGTTAACTGATGAAAGCTGCTGCGAACACCTCAGTCCATCAGCTACAGTACCTACATTTATTTCTTCTCTGTAGTAAAGAATATGAATACTTCCTCCTTTTGGCTGTTCATGTACAAGAATCAGATAAGATGTTCCTTTATTGATGCCCTGTAGAGGAAATTCAGATTGGCACACAAAAGTACTCTGTGTCTGTAAACATCACAATCAAGTATGTAAAATATATATATATATATATACACACACACTATGTATATGTGTGTGTAAATATATACAGCGGGGATGAAGGTACCATTTTTCAGAAAAACCTCATTTTACCAGGTGGTATTTTGTAGAAATGTATAACGACTTCCGTATAATTTCACTTCTTTTTTTTATCCTTGTTTTTATGAACTATGCATGACCTTGTTAATCTGCAAGTATATTTTGCCCTTTATCTTTGCAAAAAAATTATAAATTACATTAAACTTTGAAATTTTCTTTATTATTTATTTAAAAGTTTCATCATATGTTTCAAAAGTAACCAAACTGTATAATTGTTTAAAATGTATTTTATTGGCAATATCAATCCATTTTATAAAACATTTCTTCAACAATATGATAATTAATATTCATACTATAAATATAAATTCTCAAAATAATGCAAAAGTAGTAGTATGTTTGTCTACATAATTCCAAAACATGCATGAAAACATCTGGATGTAAAGTTCATAGATGGGACATGGAAAAGCTTCTGATAAAACATAAATGTGAACGTAACCGTACTGGTCTCATCCATGTTCCAAGTGTCCTCTGCTACCAAAAGTTAGCGGGCAAGAACCATTTATTGAAGCTGCTGAATGGACAACGTAGGCTATTGTTGCGTTCAAGGAAGGAGGTGAGCCAGTCCTTTCCCGCCATCTTCATCCACCGGGATATTTGCAGCACGATCTGCTGGCCAATTCATGTGCAAATGTTTGCACCTAAAACAGTAAAACAATTGTTGGAGGGAGACTGTTTATAAAATAAAACTTTACTGATCCTGCACTGGGATATTTGCAGCAGCTATTTACAAAAAATACAAATTTCACATTTTGTAATGACTTTAAATTTTTTTGAGTTTGAGCAGTGTGAGTGAGCTTTTTAACAGCCAAAATCAATATCAGCTCAACTCTAGAATGTGATCTGTACCCTGGTGGTCTGGTCTCTGCCCTCCTCCTGCAGTACGCCGTGCGACTTAGCAGCTGTCCTGTTTCTGACAGAGATGTCCAGAAAGACCCTCTCACAAACATCTGGCTGAATCAGACCTCCGTCTGTCTTTCTGACCTTCACTCTCGGCACATTCTGCCGGTATAATGTAACATGAACATGTTTCACTACATGCTGCAGCGCAGAGAAAGTCACCACATTAGCAGAGGGACAAAATAAACACTTGTGGTCTCTGTAGCCCGACAGGAACTCCTGACACATCAACTGTGACAGGGCAGAGTGTTAATGTTAAAGCACTAACTAACCTGTAGATTAATCCTTACTGGGACGCGTGAAACGAGAGACACAACTTGTAATTCAAAAACCGTCCCGCTTCAGAAATTTACTTACCGTTCTCAAAAACAGCTTGTATAACAGTGTAAATCTGCTGTCCCCTCAAAATAACACGTCACACAGCCGTTAATGTCTAAACCGCTGGCAACTAAAGTGAAAATGTCCAAATTGGGTCCAATCAGCCATTTTCCCTCCCCGCTGTCCTGTGACTCGTTAGTGTTACAGGGTCGCAGGTGTGTTAAATTTGGTGTTGTCGCTCTCACGCTCCCTCATACTGCTCGCTGGAAGTTCAACATGGCAGCTCATGGCAAAGAACTCTCTGAGGACCTGAAACAAAGCTGGCCGAGGCTGTAAGTTCATCCCAACAGCTGTTTATTTGCTGATAGCTGCAACTGTCGGTCTCTTCACACAACTTAGGGACTTTATATCTTTTGTGGCAGCACTTTACTATTTCCCCAAACGGTTATTTTGTATTTTCAAAAAACCCCGTGAGTGATGGATGCCAAATGATCTGACGTCTGTGAAACTGCTGGTTCAGCTTCAGCGTGATGAAAAAGGTCATCAGATGTTTCCAGCTGACTTCCCTCCACCTTGGATGTTTCATCATCGTCGTCTGAAACTTTCCCACTTTTCTCTTTGACAGATTAAGTTCTTGACTTGATGATTTAATGCTGAAATGGCTCCCATGTTACTTTCCTTGCTGCGATTGGGATCCCACGGTTCACCTCTCTGCAGAGTCCGAACATCTAATGATGCTGATGGATTACTGTTGGCGGAAGCTGTAATCAGAGAGCGTTCCCTCCTGCTACACAAAAGGAACTTAAAGAAGGAAAGAAAGATGTGAACAAAGTTTGAGGACAGAAAGGATGGATGGTTTGGAAGAGGGGTCAGGGAAGCCATCTCCACCCGGGTAGAAAGACCATTGCTGAACAGGAAACTGTTGTTTTAGTTATTTCACTAAAATTCACATGGAAGCGCTCCATCACTCTGGATTTCAGATGTCACACCACAGACTGTATAAAAAGGTCCACACCTACAGGTAGGGGGTCCAGGTCCTTGTTGCAACAGAGCGGTTGGGTGAAGCGGTACGGCTGCCTACGAGGAAGCTCCCAGAATGCATTGCTAAATGTAGTAAACACATATGTGTATCACAAACTGTTTCATTCACATGAACATGTCTAAAGTGACTAACGTTGCGGCGTATTGACTTCAGCTGGTTGCGGTCCATCCTACGGACCACAAACATGTCCGTCAGCGCTCGGATGCGTTGAAGACGTCTTGTTTTCTTGTCCGATTTGTGAGGACGGCAAACTGGACGTGTTGTCACGGAGAAGTCCGGCAAAAACTCGTCACGTCTGTTAACGTAAGAGCCGCCATCGACTACTGATGATGTATCGGGTTCCTGAAGGGTCGTCCCGTTTCGCAGGGGGAGATTTCAACCAAGGGGAAAAGGGTAGCCTGGAAAACAAGGGGTCGGGGTAAAAAAGGAATGGGCTGTTTCAGGAAACCTATTAGGAAGTGATTTGGAAGGAAAGCAGCATGGCTGACTTTAGAATCATGGATATTATGATTATTGATGCATTAATCTACTGTTGCTGGACCTGCACTCACTGTGCATGAACATGAGCTCTGAAGGGAGGGCAGTTCTGCCGTCTCCTGCAAACCTGCCCCGGCTTTAATCGGGTCCTCTTGCTGAGCTCACGTCTCTTGCAGATATAGTACCTGAACTGTACTTCTGTAGGTAGATTAATTTCTAATTTTACAGGGCTGTATAACGAGGTTCAGTTTCTGCAAAAACAATACTTTTATTATATTCCCTGCACCGAGAAGAGTTTCTGAACTTCCTGATGTTTCTGGAAGAAGAGACCTGATGACCTGATCCAGGATCAGGTTTCAATGAGACACCCGACAAACTGGCCAGAGATGAAGTGCTGCGGAGCTGAGATGTGATTGGTGGATCCAGATGAATTTGAATAAACGGTGTCACTGCCAGTCACAGAGGCGAAACAGGAAGTGAGAGAAACGACTTGTTCCTCAGAGAAAACGGAAGCAGATCAACGACAGACACAGACGGTTAAAAGAGACGGACAGGTGTGTGAGACGGCAGCAGAGACCCTGCAGGTGTGTGTGAGCACTATAAATACACAGAGTGTGTACTAGTACTCGGGGAGTGTACTCAGAGCGATGGACGGGGTGAGTGAGGACGACCTCTGCTGGCTGCAGCTGGACGACTTCAGGATGCTGCTCATCAAAACCATCGAGCCCTCCAGGATCACCCCGTACCTCCGCCAGTGCCAGGTAACTCCTGCTGCTCCTCCTCCAGTCACTCCCTACCTGCTTCACCTCCTTATACTGCCAGTGCCAGGTCCATCTGCTCCTTCTGCACCTCCTTATACTCCTGTCCTTGTTTTTAGTGCTCCCTCCTCCTCCTCCACACACCACACTCCACCAGAGTCAAGAACTCCTGCTGAGCCTCCTGCTCCTGCTGCATCTTATTGTTCTCCTGTCGCTCCTCCTGCTGCTTTATTCCACACAGCTCCTCCTTTGCCGTACGCGTAAGGTGTTGATTGGTTGTTTTGTGGCGGGCACTGTCAGGTGATCGGCGCTGATGATGAGGAGCAGCTCTTCAACGACCCCGCCCTCGTCATCAGGAGTAGAAAAGCCGGTAAGAAACACTTTCTGAAACATTCATCCAATCACAGTGGGCGTATCGGAGCACGTGAAATGATGTCACACAGGTCAGCTCGTCGTATGAGCGGGTGAAGTGGTGCCCAATCAAACAGTTTTCATCTTTGACCTTTTGTACTGACCCCGGTCCTCTGCAGGAGCCCTGCTGGACATCCTGCAGAGGACCGGGGTCAAAGGTTACACAGCCTTCCTGGAAAGTCTGGAGCTGGATTATCCTCAACTGTACAGCCGCATCACCGGGAAGGAGCCCAACAGGACCTTCAGCATCCTCATTGGTCTGTTCACCTGTCTGTCTGTTCACCTGTCTGTCTGGTCACCTGTCTGTTCACCTGTCTGTCTGTCTGGTCACCTGTCTGTCTGGTCACCTGTCTGTCTGTCTGTTCACCTCTCTGGTCACCTGTCTGTCTGTCTGTTCACCTCTCTGGTCACCTGTCTGTCTGTCTGTCTGTCCCGTTAATAATTTGGCGTTACTAACGTGTCTCTCTCTTCAGACACAGCAGGTGAATCAGGTCTGACTCAGTTCTTGATGTCGGAGCTGAGCCGCATGCAGAGGGCGCTGCAGGACGAGAGGAGGCGTCGCCAGCAGGCCTGCTCCCTCGCCAAGGAACAGGTGGGCAGGTTACCAAGGAAGCGTTAATGCTGTAGGTCACAGCGCTCTCTGACCACAGACGGTACCATGCTGATTACATCTTTGTGTTTTGGCCTGCTGGTTTGTGGCGGCCTCCAGGAGGTTTGGTCTCGGCAGCAGCAGCTGAGGGACCGCGAGCTGAAGAAGCTGACTGAGCGCGTGCAGAAAGTTCGGGAGGAGCGGGACCGGCTGAATGAGGAGGTGAAACAGTTCAGAGATCACAACTACAGTCTGATGGCGGACATCAACGCTCTGAGCCAGGAGAAGAGCAACGCCCTGCTGGCCAACAGGGACCTGCAGATAGAGGTCGGCTGACCCCTCCCCCTCACGTTGACCCCTGCAGGTGGATCTGACCTCTGACCTCTGTGTGTGTGTGTGTGTGTGTGCAGGTGGAGCGTCTGAAACACACGGTGCAGCGAGCTGAAAGTCAGACTCGCCTGCTGAGATGCCGAACACTGAGGCAGCTGCAGAAGGTGAAGACGCCTTTTATCTCGCTTCTTTAGAGCCACACTGTCGACTTTAACTGACACTGTCTGCGCTTCCACTTCACATCTGATATTTAACAATTTGAGATAATTGAGATAAACTATTTGTTCCTAGTTTTTTAAAAACAATTGTTTTGACATGTTTGAACAGTAAACAAGTTAAGGCCAATTAATACTTCTGTGTCAAGCAGAACCCTCCGGCTCCCACCAGTGAAGCTGATGCTGAAGTTAAACCTGTAGGAGGGTAGGGCGTAGGGAACGAGGCTACGGCATAGGGAGTACGAGGCCACGGCGTAGGGAGTACGAGGCTACGGCGTAGGGAACGAGGCTACGGCATAGGGAGTACGAGGCCACGGCGTAGGGAGTACGAGGCTACGGCGTAGGGAACGAGGCTACGGCATAGGGAGTACGAGGCCACGGCGTAGGGAGTACGAGGCCACGGCGTAGGGTACGAGGCTACGGCGTAGGGAGTACGAGGCCACGGTGTAGGGAGTACGAGGCAACGGCGTAGGGAGTACGAGGCCATGGCGTAGGGAACGAGGCTACGGCATAGGGAGTACGAGGCCACGGCGTAGGGAGTACGAGGCTACGGCGTAGGGTACGAGGCTACGGCGTAGGGTACGAGGCAACGGCGTAGGGAGTACGAGGCCATGGCGTAGGGAGTACGAGGCTACGGCGTAGGGAGTACGAGGCCATGGCGTAGGGAGTACGAGGCTACGGCGTAGGGAGTACGAGGCTACGGCGTAGGGTACGAGGCCACGGCGTAGGGAGTACGAGGCCATGGCGTAGGGTACGAGGCAACGGCGTAGGGTACGAGGCAACGGCATAGGGAGTACGAGGCCATGGCGTAGGGAGTATGAGGCTATGGCGTAGGCAGTACCAGGCTATGGCATAACGTGCGAGACAACTTCATAGGGTATGAGGCTATGGTGTAGAGTACGAGGCCTCTGTTCACAGGCTTAGGGATCAAAACTACGGCATATAGTACGACACAGCTTCATAGGGTACGAGGCCACGGCGTAGGGTACGAGGCTACGGTGTAGGGTACGAGGTCACAACGTAGGGAGTACGAGGCCACAACATAGGGAGTACGAGGCCACGGCGTAGGGAGTACGAGGCCACAGCATAGGAAGTATGAGGCTATGGCGTAGGCAGTACTAGGCTATGGCATAACGTGCGAGACAACTTCATAGGGTACTGAGGCTATGGTGTAGGGTATGAGGCTTCGGCGTAGGGTAGAAGCTACAGCATAGCGTATGAGGCTATGGTATAGAGTACGAGGCCTCTGTTCACAGGCTTAGGGATCAAAACTACGGCATATAGTACCACACAGCTTCATAGGGTACGAGGCCACGGCGTAGGGTACGAGGCCACGGCGTAGGGTAGGAGGCTACGGCGTAGGGTAGGAGGCTACGGCGTAGGGTACGAGGCAACGGCGTAGGGTACGAGGCAACGGCGTAGGGTAGAAGCTATGGCATAGGGTACTGAGGCTACGGCGTAGGGTACGAGGCTACGGCGTAGGGTACGAGGCTACGGCGTAGGGTAGGAGGCTACGGCGTAGGGTACGAGGCAACGGCGTAGGGTACGAGGCAACGGCGTAGGGTACGAGGCTACGGCGTAGGGTACGAGGCCACGGCGTAGGGTACATTACATTTATTCATTTAGCTGACACTTTTATCCCAAGCGACTTACAATTGCTCTATATGTCAGGAGGTGGCACGCTTCTGGAGTAATGGTGGTTGTATAATAGTGGGGAGTTGAACCCCGGCCAAAGGCATGCGTCTTATCCACTGCACCATCACTAGAGGTTGCAGCGGCCTACAGTGTAGATTCAACGCAGTATAAATTGGCCGGGAGAGAGACATGGCCACGGCGTAGGGTACGAGGCTACGGCGTAGGGAGTACGAGGCCACGGCGTAGGGAGTACGAGGCAACGGCGTAGGGAGTACGAGGCCATGGCGTAGGGAGTACGAGGCCATGGCGTAGGGAGTACGAGGCAACGGCGTAGGGAGTACGAGGCAACGGCGTAGGGAGTACGAGGCCACGGCGTAGGGAGTACGAGGCCACGGCGTAGGGTACGAGGCTACGGCGTAGGGTACGAGGCCACGGCGTAGGGAGTACGAGGCCATGGCGTAGGGAGTACGAGGCTACGGCGTAGGGAGTACGAGGCCACGGCGTAGGGAGTACGAGGCCACGGCGTAGGGAGTACGAGGCTACGGCGTAGGGTACGAGGCTACGGCGTAGGGAGTACGAGGCCATGGCGTAGGGAGTACGAGGCCATGGCGTAGGGTACGAGGCAACGGCGTAGGGTACGAGGCAACGGCATAGGGAGTACGAGGCCATGGCGTAGGGAGTATGAGGCTATGGCGTAGGCAGTACCAGGCTATGGCATAACGTGCGAGACAACTTCATAGGGTATGAGGCTATGGTGTAGAGTACGAGGCCTCTGTTCACAGGCTTAGGGATCAAAACTACGGCATATAGTACGACACAGCTTCATAGGGTACGAGGCCACGGCGTAGGGTACGAGGCTACGGTGTAGGGTACGAGGTCACAACGTAGGGAGTACGAGGCCACAACATAGGGAGTACGAGGCCACGGCGTAGGGAGTACGAGGCCACAGCATAGGAAGTATGAGGCTATGGCGTAGGCAGTACTAGGCTATGGCATAACGTGCGAGACAACTTCATAGGGTACTGAGGCTATGGTGTAGGGTATGAGGCTTCGGCGTAGGGTAGAAGCTACAGCATAGCGTATGAGGCTATGGTATAGAGTACGAGGCCTCTGTTCACAGGCTTAGGGATCAAAACTACGGCATATAGTACGACACAGCTTCATAGGGTACGAGGCCACGGCGTAGGGTACGAGGCCACGGCGTAGGGTACGAGGCTACGGCGTAGGGTACGAGGCAACGGCGTAGGGTACGAGGCAACGGCGTAGGGTAGAAGCTATGGCATAGGGTACTGAGGCTACGGCGTAGGGTACGAGGCTACGGCGTAGGGTACGAGGCTACGGCGTAGGGTAGGAGGCTACGGCGTAGGGTACGAGGCAACGGCGTAGGGTACGAGGCAACGGCGTAGGGTACGAGGCTACGGCGTAGGGTACGAGGCAACGGCGTAGGGTACGAGGCCACGGCGTAGGGTACATTACATTTATTCATTTAGCTGACACTTTTATCCCAAGCGACTTACAATTGCTCTATATGTCAGGAGGTGGCACGCTTCTGGAGTAATGGTGGTTGTATAATAGTGGGGAGTTGAACCCCGGCCAAAGGCATGCGTCTTATCCACTGCACCATCACTAGAGGTTGCAGCGGCCTACAGTGTAGATTCAACGCAGTATAAATTGGCCGGGAGAGAGACATGGAGAGAAAAGTAAAATAAATAGTTAAACACTTTTATGGCCAAAAGTAGCGTTCGTGAGCAACAACATTAATGTTTGAATGTGTGTTTTCAGAGCAGGGGTGTGGCTCTGCCCACAGAGACCTTCTTCCACCCCAACAGAGCGGAGGAGCAGAAAGAGGAGGAGCAGGAGGAGAAAAAGGAGGAGGAGAAGGAGAAAAAGGAGGAGAAGGAGAAAAAGGAGGAGAAGCAGCAGCAGCAGGACAGTCCAGCTCCTCCTCAGATGAACCTCCTCACTACAGTGTTCAGACTGAGGACAGACCTCCACAGAGCCGAGGAGAAGAGAGCCAGGGTGAGGAGGAGGAGGAGGAGGAGGAGGAGGAAAATAAGTCTAAAAATACACTGAATGAACCTCCTTACAGTCAGAAGGAGGCGCGCCTCCTTTCTTTCAGACAAGTCCTGTAAAATGTATTCACGCTGCTTTATTTTGGTAAAACGCCAAACTTCCTGCACACGGTCAGAAAAGAGGAGTGCTGATTGATTGATTGATTGATTAAATGATTGATTGATTGATTGATTAAATGATTGATTGATTGATTGATTAAATGATTGATTGATTGATTAAATGATTGATTGATTGATTGATTGATTGATTAAATGATTGATTGATTGATTGATTAAATGATTGATTGATTGATTGATTAGGTTTCAGTGATGTCACTCATTAACATGTTTACATAGATGAAATATAATGAGGAACTGTACCTGCCTTCAGAATAAGAGCGTACGCTACATTTACTAACAGCAGGTGTGAATGTGTCCAGGTGTGTGAGAGAGCAGCAGGTAGAACCATCACAGCTCCTCCAGGTGCTTCTGTTGGATCAGCTGATCAGGGGTGTTTGTTTTCAGAGCCTGGAGGAGAAGGAGGAGCTGCAGCTGCGCTGCGCTCAGCTGAAGGAGGACGTCAGGATATACCGACAACGAAACAAACAAACCCTCAGACACCTGGAGGAGGTGACCGGGGAGCGGGACAAGGTGAGGGGGGGGAGGAGGAGGTGACCGGGGAGCGGGACAAGGTGAGGGGGAGGAGGAGGAGGAGGAGGAGGAGGTGACCGGGGAGCGGGACAAGGTGAGGGGGAGGAGGAGGAGGAGGAGGAGGTGACCGGGGAGCGGGACAAGGTGAGGGGGAGGAGGAGGAGGTGACCGGGGAGCGGGACAAGGTGAGGGGGGGGAAGAGGAGGAGGAGGTGACTGGGGAGCGGGACAAGGTGAGGGGGGGGAAGAGGAGGAGGTGACCGGGGAGCGGGACAAGGTGAGGGGGGGAAGAGGAGGAGGTGACCGGGGAGCGGGGGGGGGGGAAGAGGAGGAGGTGACCGGGGAGCGGGACAAGGTGAGGGGGGGAAGAGGAGGAGGTGACCGGGGAGCGGGACAAGGTGAGGGGG
Organism: Micropterus salmoides; assembly: GCF_014851395.1. Taxonomy (NCBI): domain Eukaryota; kingdom Metazoa; phylum Chordata; class Actinopteri; order Centrarchiformes; family Centrarchidae; genus Micropterus; species Micropterus salmoides. The sequence goes on along the minus strand of NW_024044459.1, from coordinate 38,503,046 downwards.
AGGAGGAGGTGACCGGGGAGCGGGACAAGGTGAGGGGGGGGATGAAGAGGAGGAGGTGACCGGGGAGCGGGACAAGGTGAGGGGGGGAAGAGGAGGAGGAGGTGACTGGGGAGCGGGACAAGGTGAGGGGGAGGAAGAGGAGGAGGTGACCGGGGAGCGGGACAAGGTGAGGGGGGGAAGAGGAGGAGGTGACCGGGGAGCGGGACAAGGTGAGGGGGAGGAAGAGGAGGAGGTGACCGGGGAGCGGGACAAGGTGAGGGGGGGGAAGAGGAGGAGGTGACCGGGGAGCGGGACAAGGTGAGGGGGGGGAAGAGGAGGAGGTGACCGGGGAGCGGGACAAGGTGAGGGGGAGGAAGAGGAGGAGGTGACCGGGGAGCGCGACAAGGTGAGGGGGAGGAAGAGGAGGAGGTGACCGGGGAACAGGGAGAGAGAGAGACGAGAGGAGGAGGAGGAGGGGAACAGGGAGAGACGAGAGGAGGAGGAGGAGGAGGGGAACAGGGAGAGACGAGAGGCGGAGGAGGAGGAGGAGGGGAACAGGGAGAGACGAGAGACGAGAGGAGGAGGAGGAGGGGAACAGGGAGAGACGAGAGGAGGAGGAGGTGACCGGGGAACAGGGAGAGAGAGAGACGAGAGGAGGAGGAGGAGGGGAACAGGGAGAGACGAGAGGAGGAGGAGGAGGGGAACAGGGAGTGGGACAGGAGGAGGAGCGTAGTGATGATGTCATGATTGTGAGCCCTCTGATTGGTGTTTCAGGCTGTGTCGTTGCAGTCGGAGAAGCATGAGGAGGTGCGGCTGCTCCTGCAGGAGAAGGACCAGTACAGAGAGCTGGTCAGACAGCTCACTGAGAAATTTGATAGGCTGGAGCTCATGCTGCTGAGGTCACAGGGGGAGGAGCTACAGTTGAGGACACGCCTCCGCAGGCTCACCTGTAAAACTCACCAGGTGAGGAGGCGGAGGGAGAGGAGGTGATGACAGTGTTGATGATGTAATGACAACGATGATGTAATGATGAAGGCTTTCTCCCTCAGTGTGACAGGAGCAGTGAGGAAGAGGAGGAGCCCGCAGACAACGCCGATAAAGGTGAGTCACGTCAAGGTCATGAGGAGTGGCGAGACGTGAAGCGGTGTGATCATGTGACCTGGTATCATGTGACCCTGTGCGATCAGGCAGCAGCGAGGAGGTGCGCAGTGGGATGTCGGGGGAGAACGAGGAGGCGGCGGCCCCGCAGGAGAACAGCTCAACACCGGGAGGAGCCACAGAGTCTAAACAGAAGCCCAGGACTGCTGCATCATGGGTAATATACCTGAGGACTTCAGGTGGCGTTCACGGTGGAGGTCAGAAATTTCTGAGTTCCGAGTTGTCTCGAAAGCAGCGTTAGTCCCTCCCAGCCGACGGCGGCGACAGACATGTAAAGAAACGAGCTGCACAGCTGCAACATCTGTCCGGTGTTTGAGCTGCGACCTCTGTCAGAGCAGCAAAACGGAGATCTTTCCAGAAACACGTCTGTCCACATCATGACACGCAGAAACAGCTGCAGCCAATCAGACGCTACGCAGACACACAGTGGCTTTGATTTCAGCCGTCAGCCTGACGACAGCAACGCTTCATCCTCAGGCCTGTAAAGTGCGATTTATACTTGCGCTACGCCGCAGCCTCAAAAATGTAACTATGCGTGGAGGCGATGCGGAGCGTGAGCACTGTGATTGGGTGGCCTCACAATGCCTCCGAGCCGACAGGAAGTTCTTTGACGTCAGTGAAGTTTTACCATTAGAGCGAAATGATGAAAGTCAACACAGTGGACGCTGTAGCGCTGCTGCCGACTAGCGTTTGACGGTGTAATTGCAGAATGACACCGACGCACAAGTATAAATGCATGTATACGTGCGGCGTAACTACGCATGTTCTGACGCAGGAGTATAAATCACGCTTTAGAGATGACACAGCAACATTTATCTCCTAGAGAGAGCCTAAGCCCCGCCCCTTCCTGTGGACCACCATGGGAGCTTACTTTGGAAAAACTATGTACGGTAGTCAACGGCGAGACACCACTAATGTTTTGATCCCGTTTGAACTGTGCTCTGAATCGCACACATGATGATGGTCAATTTAAAATGTACATTTCAAGTCAGGAAAGTTTGATGTTAAACTGTTGAAGCTAACGTCATCGCAGGCAATGTCACTGAAGCTAACGTCACTGAAGCTAACGTCACTGAAGCTAACGTCATCGCAGCCAATGTCACTGAAGCTAACGTCACTGAAGCTAACATCGCTGAAGCTAACGTCATCGCAGCCAATGTCACTGAAGCTAACGTCACTGAAGCTAACATCGCTGAAGCTAACGTCACTGAAGCTAACGTCATCGCAGCCAATGTCACTGAAGCTAACGTCACTGAAGCTAACGTCATCGCAGCCAATGTCACTGAAGCTAACGTCACTGAAGCTAACGTCATCGCAGCCAATGTCACTGAAGCTAACGTCACTGAAGCTAATGTCACTGAAGCTAACGTCACTGAAGCTAACATCGCTGAAGCTAACGTCACTGAAGCTAACGTCATCGCAGCCAATGTCACTGAAGCTAACGTCGCTGAAGCTAACGTTGCTGAAGCTAGTGTTACTGAAGCTAACGTTGCTGAAGCTAACGTTGCTGAAGCTAGTGTTACTGAAGCTAACGTCATCGCAGCCAATGTCACTGAAGCTAACGTCGCTGAAGCTAACGTCACTGAAGCTAACGTCGCTGAAGCTAACGTCACTGAAGCTAACGTTGCTGAAGCTAACGTCGCTGAAGCTAACGTCATCGCAGCTAACGTCATTGAAGCTAACGTTGCTGAAGCTAACGTCACTGAAGCTAACGTTGCTGAAGCTAACATTGCTGAAGCTAGTGTTACTGAAGCTAACGTCATCGCAGCCAATGTCACTGAAGCTAACGTCATTGAAGCTAACGTCACTGAAGCTAACGTCACTGAAGCTAACGTTGCTAAAGCTAGTGTTACTGAAGCTAACGTCATCGCAGCCAATGTCACTGAAGCTAACGTCGCTGAAGCTAACGTTGCTGAAGCTAGTGTTACTGAAGCTAACGTCACTGAAGCTAGTGTTACTGAAGCTAACGTGTGTGATTCAGCGCTCAGCTCAAACAGGATCAAAAGATAAGTTGTCTCTCGCCATTGACTACCGTACATATATTTTCCAAAGTAAGGTCCTCTGGAAGGGGCGGGACTTAAGCTCTCTACAGCACCAATTACAGTTGTCATCAAGAAAGCAGGTCAGTGCTGAATGCTCTGCTTGATGTTACAGCCTAATAATCACACACCTGTCCGTCTGTCTCTCTGTCTGTCCACCTGTCCGTCTGTCTCTGTCTGTCCACCTGTCTGCCTGTCCACCTGTCTGTCCACCTGTCCACCTGTCTGTCCGCCTGTCTGTCCGTCTGTCTCTCTGTCTGTCCGCCTGTCTGTCCGTCTGTCTGTCCACCTGTCCGTCTGTCTCTCTGTCTGTCCGCCTGTCTGTCTGTCCGTCTGTCCACCTGTCTGTCCGTCTGTCTCTCTGTCTGTCCGCCTGTCTGTCCGTCTGTCTGTCCGTCTCTCTGTCTATCCACCTGTCCCTCTGTCTGTCCGCCTGTCTGTCCGTCTCTCTGTCTGTCCGTCTGTCTGTCTGTCCGTCTGTCCACCTGTCTGTGTCCACTTGTCTGTCTGTCTCTCTGTCTGTCCGCCTGTCTGTCCGTCTGTCTCTCTGTCTGTCTCCACCTGTCTGTCTGTCTCTCTGTCTGTCCGCCTGTCTGTCCGTCCGTCTGTCCACCTGTCTGTCCGTCTGTCTCTCTGTCTGTCCACCTGTCTGTCTGTCTCTCTGTCTGTCTCCACCTGTCCGTCTGTCTCTCTGTCTGTCCACCTGTCTGTCTGCAGGAGACGGGGACAGACGAGTCCAGATTTCAACCACACTTCTTTTACCGCAGGTCAGTTGGCGATTCGTTTCCACTTTATATTTCTGCACCAATCAGAGTCCTTCTGCAGCTTGTTGTTCTTGTTTCCATGACGACAGGAAGCGTGCCGTCAGGTCGAAGCTCTGCTGCAAAGAGTACCCCGCCGGTAACCTGGACGACAGCAGCATCAGCGACATGAGCGACTCGGACTGAACTTGGTTCTGTCAGATCTTTCTGTTAGTGAAGATGTTGATTTGGTTTCTGAACATTTTGAATAAAGTTCGTCTGCTTCATCTGGCGTGTTTGTGTCTGCGGCGAGGAAGAAAAAGCACTGGTTTTATTGATCTGCTACTGCCCGGGGAGTTCACAGTGGACGAGCTCCGGCTCGACGACAGCAGCAACTTCCTGTTTTAGGAAACGCACGAGGAATAAATATCTGATGAATAACAACAGCAGCAGAGCGAAAGGAAAAGGTTTTCAGACGCTTTCAGTTGCTTACTTTAGAGAATTTAAACTTTACTTTACACTTACCGAGTTTAAAAAGCTCTCCTCAAAAGCGGGTTGGAGGAACTTTTAGAACAGAGGTTTAGGTCCACAAATAGGGAACAAATGTTTTCAGTAAATTCAACCTTATTCTGAAAATTCAAAACCAAAAGCTGCTTTTCAGAAGAACATTTTAGATTCTCCAGGTGAACGGTCCCCAAACACCAGGGTCATTCTGAGAACAAAGAGGCCCAGAATTAAACTTTCTTCTCGACGTTTCCACTTTATTCTGGAAATACGTTTTAAAAAGACCCTCTTCCGGATTCACATCTTGGGTTTTAAGACTTTTTCTGCCGCGTGTTCGGAATTTACGATTTTCTCCGCGGACCGGGAACGCCGCAGAGCATTGCTGGTTGCCGTGGTGACGGAGAGACGCTCGGAGCGGCAGGTAAAGGTGATCAAGCAAGCTAACCGGAGAGGAAGAAACCGGGACCAGGGAGACCCAGACTTACATACACGGCAGAACCCTGATCCGGTACCGAGGGGACTGTGATCCGGCTCCGAGGGACTGTGATCCGGCTCCGAGGGGGGGCGCTGTAAGACCCGGACCAGCAGCTAATAACCGTTAGCATGTGTGAGAGCAGGGCGGTTCCGAGCGGAAAGGTGTACCGGCAGCTGTTCGACGCGCAGGTGGGTCCGAGGTCTCAGTCTGACTCTAGTCCTGTACTGCAGTTTTATAAACCGGGTCGGGGCACCGCGGGCTCGGGTTCTGGTGGTCTAGGTCCCGAGGCTCCCGTTTTACTCCGCCGACATTTTGAAACATGGCGGGTTGCGTCTCTGTGTTGCGGCCCGTTAGAGGTCCGGGAGCAGCAGGGGCGGGTCTAGGACCCGGACCTTTAGGAGGACTTGTTGGCTGCAGGGATCAGGGTAACATGCCCCCCCCAGTAAATAAAATCTATATGTAAGAGAAGTTCTGTGAGTGTTTGGACAGAAAGACTTTTATAGTTTTTGATCAAAGTAATTCTGAATAAGTTGATCTAATCTAAAATCTAAATATAAATAAAAAATCTGAGGTTTTAACCTCCCATAAGCTCGCGAGCTAGTTGGTGTTCTAGCTCAGACTGTCTGAGGAATAAAACTATAGGAAAGTTTATTTTGTTCCCCTTGCTCTTATTTTATCTGCTACCTGTTAAATGGAAGGGCTGAGCGGAAAATACCTTCGATTAAATACAAATTAATTTGTTAGCTGTAGACATTAATTTGACTTCATAATATGTTAAGCGGCCTTCTTAAAGATAAAAATGGGATTTTGGGCGAGACGCCTACATTTTCTGTCTGACTGGATTTTTTTAATTTAACAAAAGGTTGAAAGTATAAAAACGGACCATGTATGTTCACTTTAACTAACTTTAGGTTTTGTAATTGTAAATTGTGTTTTGCCCTATTTGGCATGATTTCCAAAGCGTCTGTATTTATATTTCCATAAAAAGACTTTTCAGCGCGGCTTTCCTGACAGGCTGTTTGGTTTTTGTGCTTTTTTATTGGAAGACTTTTACATATAAAGTATTTTTATTGTAGTATGATTTGGAATAGATCTTCCTGCAATTTGACACACTTTTTCTTATGTTTCAGAAACAGTGGATTATTTTCAGTCTTTGTACAATGTCCTTAGAGAAATGCTAAATCATTTAGAGCTTGTGATTTCACTGCTGGTTACTCTTTTAATTATTATTATTACTGTTTAATCAGATGCCACAGGCGGCAAGTGTTGCATCTTACAGAAAATTACAAATGAAAACTAAATGAAGCAACGTGCTTATTACGACCCATGTTTACGTCTTTAGCGCCCTCTGTTGGCCGTGTCAGACCCAGGACTTTCTTTTAATTACATCTGGTTAAAATATCTTTTTTTGTACAGAATATTTAGTTTGTTGATCTCTTTAAATCTATATCTTTAATGATATGCGGTGTTCATATCATCTGGAGCGACCAATGATGGCAAAAACTATTTTAAATCAAAAATAAAATCTGTTAATTACTGATACAGTCTGTTGAGTGAATGATATTTTTAAAACATTTTTATCAGTTATGCGATTTAGAGAAAAAATGATGAGTAAAGAAAGGGACTGAGACATTATAGACAAAAATATGAGATCTTTATTTACAAAAACCCAAAAGAAATCAAATACATGGTTTCTAAAACCTTTAAAGAACTTAATTAATTAAGAAAGCATTTCATTTTTAACACAGCAGTCTTAATGTTTGAACAACTGCAATAAATATTTTCACTTTTTGTATTTTAAAATTGGCCAGTTGAAAATCTTTATACGAGGGGCGGCTGTGGCTCAGGAGGTAGAGCGGGTTGCCCGTTACTCGGAAGGTTCAATCCCGGCTCCTTCAGGCTGCATGTCGAAGTGTCCTTGGTCAAGATACTGAACCCTGAACGGCCCCTGGTGGCTGTTCCACCTGATCCACTAGAGTGGAGCCATACAGAGCATTTACATCTAGGAGTCAGCTGATGAGCTTAGGGGGCCGCCGTACCGCTAACTACCCTACTAAACAAACATCTTTCTGAGCAGCAGGTGATTCATGATCTCACCCGTCTGGACTGTAATAAGCTTTGCTCTCTCGTGGCTACAGCTAGTCCAACACAGCTGTTCTGGCTGCGCTCCACCGGCTCCAGGGCCCCGTTTCAGTGTAACCCTGAACTCTGAGCTGCCAAACTCCGGGTTTTACTCCGATCAGAATCAGTTCAGTCAACTCTGAGTATGTTGAGCCTGATTAAAACGCGTGGGGGGGGTGAAACAAAGCCTCATCAATGGAGCTCTGATACGATTCACCATGGCAACGGGTAAATAAAGGCAGAGCCTCCATTTTAATGGGGTGGAGCTACAAATATGAACGCTGCCAACGCACAACATGATTGGCTCCAAAACGCAGGAGTGGAGGATCGATACGTTACCAATATTACATTTTATTCACTTATTCATCATTCAGCAGACTGGAGTTTCCTTAATGAATGATAAAGAGCAGATTCTCCTGCAGCCTGTTATTCATTTTAAATACAGGCTACAGGCCTGTTTGTTCAGCTGGAACCTGACGGAGGCAATAACTGAAGATGAAAAGATTAATGGAACAGATCAGACACAGTTTAGGCTCCTCGTGGACCTGTGATTGGAAAGTGACAGTCCGACTCAGCAGGCCTATTAATGGTTTTATTGCAGTGGAAAATGTGTCCAGGTTCAAACTGACTGTGTCTTTGTTCCTTTAATAAAATCTGGCTCATTTCGTATTTTATGAAATGCTGTCAAAACGCATTCAGACTATCAGCAGATTAAACTACATTTATTTGCTTCAGCTGCACCACAGTCGTCCTCACTCAGACATATTCACATCATATCCAGCTGATAACTGAGAGGAATGTTCAGTCTGTGCGACCACAAGATGAAAGGTAACTGTTCTCTGATCAGTTTTATACAGATCAGTTTAAACTGCAGCTCACAGTCAGTGTTCTGCCTTAATGTTCACAGAGTCACTGAGTTATAAAGAAGGACAGTGTAGATTATAGATTTGATTCCGTGCTGAGGATAAATTTACGATGTCCAACTCTCTGTCCAACTCTCTGTCCAACTCTCTGTCCAACTCTCTGTCCTCACATCGATGACAGAAAAAAAAAATGAATAGCCTACTTAACCGTGATTTTGATGTTTCTAAAGACGTAACTGTTCCAATATGTGCTTTGATATCGACAGTCTAACGACCAGGCTAACGACCAGGCTAACGACCAGGCTAATGACCAGGCTAACGACCAGGCTAAAGACCAGTCTTACACCCCTTGGACCTCTGATTTGTACTCAGGCTTTCGTTTTCCACGCACGGAGACACGGAGACACTGAGGAACGACCAGGCTAAAGACCAGGCTAGCGACCAGGCTAGCGACCAGGCTAAAGACCAGTCTAACGACCATGCTAACGACCATGCTAACGACCAGGCTAACGACCAGGCTAACGACCAGGCTAGCGACCAGGCTGGCCCGTGATAGATTAAACCCATTGGACCTCTGATTTGTACTCAGGCTTTCGTTTTCCACGCACGGAGACACTGAGGAACGACCAGGCTAGCGACCAAGCTAAAGACCAGGCTAAAGACCAGGCTAAAGACCAGGCTAGCGACCAGTCTAACGACCAGGTTAGCGACCAGGCTAGCGACCAGGCTAAAGACCAGGCTAGCGACCAGGCTAGCGACCAGGCTAACGACCAGGCTAACGACCAGGCTAACGACCAGGCTAACGACCAGGCTAACGACCAGGCTAACGACCAGGCTAACGACCAGGCTAAAGACCAGGCTAGCGACCAGGCTAACGACCAGGCTAGCGACCAGGCTAGCGACCAGGCTAACGACCAGGCTAACGACCAGGCTAGCGACCAGGCTAGCGACCAGGCTGGCCCGTGATAGATTACACCCCTTGGACCTCTGATTTGTACTCAGGCTTTCATTTTCCACGCACGGAGACACTGAGGATTACCGTCCTGCTGGCAGTTGGCTTGCAGCACGGACAGAAACGGTGCCCTCAGTCCTTCCCTACAAGTGCGTCTGGCACTAAGATATTTTGCTACAGGATCATTTGGAAACCTGGTTGGTGATTCAATTCAAGTGCGTAAATCTACTGTGTGTAGAACAATAATCATTATGTCAGCGCTTTAACGACTATGTTAAGTTTCCAACTCAGCCCGAGCAACAATGACCCCATACCTGAACCCAGCAAGTGTCAGTGAGCAGCGCTACAGAAATGCGGTGGAGCGGTGCATAGGTGTTCTGAGGAACCGATGGGCCTGTTTGAGGTAGGCCTGTCCAATTCTATTTTATTCAAGCCCCGACCCCGAATATCAGAGTGCAGCACAGTAACGTTAACCAAACTGTGCTGTGATAAACCCATGGCGCTGTCCCTGCTGCTGAACCCAATTGTGATTGCTACTTTTTCTTCCCGCACTACTGTCAGTTTTAGCTTGGATCTATAATAGTCAAACTACAGACTTAAGTAACATGCACAGTGACAGACGGGAGCCTTGAAGAGAACTGGCACCGCTGACGGAGGAAGGAAATGCAAACGATGGGGGTGACGTTCCTTTCCTTACCCACTGAGGCCGCCACTGTCCGGGCCTACCTTACTGCTTCCTGTTTTGGATGGGCTGCAAATCAAACGTCTCACAAAACATAAACAAAATTTGCTACTGCAATAAGTTTATTTAGTAAGCTTTCTTTATATACAACACAACAACAACAACAATCACCCAAAATGTTTGAAATATTAAACTGTAGCCTAAATAACACATTTCCAAAATCTAATATGAATAATACTAATAAATGAATTTGTTGGGAATGTTTTTATTTTCTCTGCATGTTTAGACCAAATTCAATAACAGTAAAATCGATCAGTTATTCCTTACATTTTCCCCTGTCCATAAATAGCCTAATAGTGACGTGTGACTGTTGTGTGATGGTGAATCCCTGTGCTTTAAGATCTTCTTCTAATTTAAATATTTCAATGTTTAATTTAAACTTTTCAGGCTTTTTCTGCTTTAAACTTTAGTGTTTCCTGTGTGAGCTTCAGCTGTAAATTCTTCTTCTTCTTTAGCACGATTAGCTGGTGGTGGATGGCTGCTGGACCGAGATGACTGTGTAGGTTGATTGTCGGTCACATCTGGTCCAGTAAAGGTGGGCTCTGGCGGTTGGATGTTGGTTGTTCAGCTGTATGAGAGGGGGCTGCTGCTGCTGCTGCTGGTGGAAGCGCTTCGTTTGCTGTTCCACTCTCAACCCCACCGGCACTCACCGAGGGGGAGTCCTCTCCCACACTGTCTAACACCAGCGCTGAGTGTGGCCCCATGTCCGGCTTTGGTCCACCTCCTGTTGGGACATTTTGTGGAAAGTCCCAACGGTTTGCATTTTTAGGTGGCTCCACTTCTTCCTCACATCTTTTACCTCCGTAGTTTTCTCTGGACCCCTGCCAAATCTGACCAGTGATGACATGTATAGCCGCATGTCGTCATTCCGCCGCTGGTTGTCGAGGTGGTGTCCAGCAAACGATGTGGGCTTTGTTGATCATTGGCAGACTTTCTGGGGAAGACCTGGTCTGATCCGGAGAGACGGCATCCATCCCACTTGGGAAGGAGCAGCTCTCATTTCTAGAAATCTGGCCAAGTTTATTAGTGGACCAAATCCATGACAACCCAGAGTTGAGACCAGGAGGCAGAGTCGCAGTTTAACACACTTCTCTGCCCTTCTTTTTCAGCAGTTACCCACCCAAAACCCTACGCAGAGTCGCAGTCTAACACACTTCTCTGCTCCTCCATTTCAGGAGTTACTTAGTGAAAATCCTATAGTGACGGTGTCTGTCCCCCGACCATCGAAATTATTTAAAAAGGTAAACAGAAGAGGAGCTGTGCATAAAAACCTTATAAAAATTAAAACCACAAGAGCAATAGTGCAAACGCATAGGAAAATTAAAGGTGTACTAGTAAATGAACTAATATCAGATTATGATATTGATTTATTTGGTCTTACTGAAACCTGGCTGGGTGATGGAGAATATGTTAGCCTAAATGAATCCACCCCTCCCAGTCATATTAATACTCACATTCCTCGAGGCACAGGCCGAGGAGGTGGAGTTGCAGCTATCTTCGACTCTAGCCTACTAATCAGCTCTAAACCTAAACCAAACTATAACTCATTTGAAAGTCTTGTTCTTAGTCTTTCGCACCCAAGTTGGAAATCACTGCAACCAATTCTTTTTGTTATAGTGTACCGAGCACCTGGCCCGTATTCTGAATTCTTATCTGAATTTGCAGAGTTTTTGTCAACTTTAGTCCTTAAAACGGACAAAGTTATTATTGTAGGGGATTTTAATATTCATGTGGATGTTGAGAATGACAGCTTCAGTACTGCGTTTATCTCTTTGTTAGATTCCATCGGCTTCTCTCAGAGTGTTCATGAATCGACTCACTGTTTTAACCACACCCTCGACCTTGTTTTGGTGTACGGTATTGAAATTGAACATTTAGTGGTGTTCCCACAGAATCCCTCTTTATCCGACCACTGTTTGATAACTTTTGAGTTTGTATTGCTGAACTACTCGCCATTGGGCAAAAATTTCTATACAAGATGTCTGTCTGATAGTGCTATAGCTAAATTTAAGGATGCGATTCCATCAGCTCTAAATACATTATCTAGTCACAAAGTAACGGAGGACTCCTATGCTAATTTCAGTCCCTCCCAAATCGATCATCTTGTTGATAGTGCTGCTGGCTCGCTGCGAATGACACTCGACTCTGTAGCCCCTCTAAAAAAGAAAATACTAAAACAAAGACGGTTAGCTCCATGGTATAATACTGAAACTCGCAAATTAAAGCAAATATCACGGAAACTTGAGAGGAATTGGCGTTCCACCAAAGTGGAAAATTCTCGTTTAATCTGGCAAGATAGTCTTAAAACTTATAGGAAGGCCCTCCGTAATGCCAGAGCAGCGTACTACTCGTCATTAATAGAGGAAAATAGGAACAACCCCAGGTTTCTTTTCAGCACTGTAGCCAGGCTGACAGAGAGTCACAGCTCTATTGAGCCAAGTATTCCCATAGCTCTCAGTAGTTACGATTTCATGAGCTTCTTTAATGATAAAATTCTAGCTATTAGAGACAAAATTCACCAAGACCTGCCCTCAATTGGCACCGACTTATCTCTTAACTCAGGAACCTTAGAAACAGCTGTAGAACCAGATACATGTTTAGACTGTTTTGCTTCCCTCAATCTTTACCAACTAACTTCAATAATTTCTTCATCTAAACCATCAACCTGCCTCTTAGACCCCATCCCGACTAGGCTGCTTAAAGATGTTTTACCCTTAGTCAGCACCTCTATACTAGATATGATCAATCTATCTTTATCAACAGGCTATGTACCACAGTACTTTAAAGTAGCTGTAATTAAACCTCTTCTGAAAAAGCCCAAACTTGATCCGGATGTTTTATCAAACTATAGACCTACATCTAACCTTCCATTTCTCTCTAAGGTTCTGGAGAAAGCAGTTGCTAAACAGCTGTGTGACTTTCTACAGAGCAATAGTTTATTTGAGGATTTTCAGTCAGGATTTAGAGCTCATCATAGCACAGAGACAGCACTGGTGAAAATTACTAATGACCTCCTTATTGCATCAGACAAAGGACTTGTCTCTGTACTGGTTTTATTAGATCTTAGTGCTGCATTTGATACCATTGACCATCAGATCCTATTGCAGAGACTGGAATATTTCATTGGCATTAAAGGAACCGCTCTAAGCTGGTTTAAGTCCTATTTATCAGATCGATTTCAGTTTGTACATGTTAACGATGAGTCCTCCATGCACGCCAATGTTACTCATGGAGTTCCTCAAGGATCTGTCCTTGGACCAATCCTCTTCACTTTATATATGCTTCCTTTAGGCAATATTATCAGGAAACATTCCATAAGCTTTCATTGTTATGCAGATGATACTCAGTTATATCTATCGATCAAGCCAGATGAAACTCATCAGTTAGCTAAACTTCAAATGTGCCTTCAGGATGTTAAAACCTGGATGAGCTGTAATTTTCTTATGTTAAACTCAGATAAAACTGAAGTTATTGTTCTGGGGCCTAAGCACCTCCGTGACGCATTATCTAAAGATATAGTTTCCCTGGATGGCATTGCCCTGGCCTCCAGCACCACTGTGAGGAATCTTGGAGTTATCTTTGATCAGGACATGTCGTTTAAGTCCCACATTAAGCAAATTTCAAGGACCGCCTTTTTTCACCTACGTAATATTGCGAAAATCAGGAACATCCTGTCTAAAAATGATGCAGAAAAACTAGTCCATGCATTTGTTACTTCTAGGCTGGATTACTGCAATTCCTTATTATCAGGCTGCTCGAAAAAGTCCATTAAGACTCTTCAGCTGATCCAGAATGCTGCAGCTCGTGTTCTGACAGGAACCAGGAAAAGAGATCACATTTCTCCTGTTTTAGCTTCTTTGCATTGGCTTCCAGTAAAATCCAGAATAGAATTTAAAATCATTCTTCTTACCTACAAAGCTCTTAATGGTCAGGCACCATCTTATCTTAAAGAGCTCATAGTACCTTACTACCCCACCAGAGCACTGCGCTCCCAGAATGCAGGGTTACTTGTGGTTCCTAGAGTCTCCAAAAGTAGACTAGGAGCCAGAGCGTTCAGCTATCAAGCTCCTCTCCTGTGGAACCAGGTTCCAGTTTGGGTTCAGGAGGCAGACACCATCTCCACATTTAAGAGTAGGCTTAAGACTTTCCTCTTTGATAAAGCTTATAGTTAGGGCTGGCTCAGGTAGTCCTGAACCATCCCTTAGTTATGCTGCTATAGGCCTAGACTGCCGGGGGATTTCCCATGATGCACTGAGCTCCTCTCTCCTCTACTTTCTCTCCCTCTGTATGCAACCTTATCCCATTATTGCATGTTACTAACACAACTTCTCCCCTTTCTGGTAGTCTTGTGCTTTCTCGTCCCTCTCCTCTCTCCTCCTATCACTTCCTGCAGGTTTTCTGGCTCTGGAGCTGTGGAGTCTGGATCTGTGGCTGCGGGTCGCCTGCTGCCCCCGTGTTCCTGCTCGGCGCCCTCTGCTGCGGCGACTGTTGTTGCTAGTCTTGTTGTTGTTGTGGTCATTGGCATTGCGATGGTTGCCATTGGCACTATTGTAAATATCTGTACCATTTTTCATTTAGTTTATAGCAACATTACCTTCGCTGTCTGTACCTCTGTGTGTATATTGTGTAGGCTGCCTCCCTCCCCTCTCTCTCCTTACATCCCTCTCTCTCTCTCTCTCTCTCTCTCTCTCTCTCTCTCTCTCTCTCTCTCTCTCTTTCACTCTCTTTCTCTCTCTCTTTCTCTCTCTCTCTCTCACCCCAACCGGTCGAGGCAGATGGCCGCCCACCCTGAGCCATGGTTCTGCTCGAGGTTTCTGCCTCTTAAAAGGAAGTTTTTCCTTGCCTCTGTCTCCTAGTGCTTGCTCTTGGTGGGAACTGTTGGGCTTCTGTAAATATCATCACAGAGTACGGTCTAGACCTGCTCTTTTATGAAAAGCGCTGTGAGATAACTGTTGTTGTGATTTGGCGCTATATAATAAAATTGAATTGAATTGAATTGAACCTCCCTGTGCTCCACACCTTTTGCATTTATGGTGTCCGTTATATCCTCCCATATTTGTTGTCCGTTGTAGGCTACGGTACCGATCGTCACGGGTACCGTTATATTACGCCTATGTTGTAGTAAACGGTTTGACCACTCGATGTCACTGTTGGATTCAGAGTTATCACCCAATCACATGCTTTGTCCTTGTTTACGTACCTTTTTGTTGGTGTTTGGTGATGTAACACTTATTTTAGCCTCTTCAGTATTGGAAAAAGTTGAAAGAGAGAGAGACAAACGGGGGAAAAGAAGCGTAATAAACGCTCTAGAATAGTGCTGCTCACTGATTGGCCGTGGGATACGTAAACGATTAGTACGGACTTTAAGCCAGAGTAGCTAAGATGAACCTTACGTCTCGGTGGTGCAACCAAACATCGACACAACTTGAGTCTCAGACTAACTAGTTTCAGTGGACTGTGTCCGGGAGGTTTTGGTTGGCAGCTTCTGTTTTATGGTGACCTTGTGTTTGCAGGTTCAGCTGTCCAGATCTCTGCTGGCTGGATGGAAAGACGCGAGGACGGACTGTCTGTCTGCGGAGGACAGCAACACTCAGTGCAGCGCAGCCAGCAGGTGGACAGACTTTCACTCCAACTCCACCTGATCATCCATGAACTGCATCTTTAACACGTCCGTCTGTCTCTGGCAGGTCGCTGTGTCCTCCGTCCAGCAGGGGGCAGCAGGTGGAGGACGATGACGACGCTGATGATGTCAGCAGACTTCCTGACTCTGTGGGTTCGTATCAGTGGACAGACTTCTCACGCTTTGTTTGACTCTGGACTTCAGATCCACTGTTCGGTCCACAAGGAGCCTCAGGTCCACTTCCTGTGGACCTAACTTGGAAGATTACCCATAATCCATAGCACCAAGCATGTGATGACACAGAAGACAGGAAGCAGCTTTATGTTTATGGTAGTGGGACGTGATACTACGGCAAGTTGTAACTAGTTAACTAATTTTTAGTTAACTAAAAATGAAGTACTAGTATCTAATCAATAGTAACTAGTAACTTAAAATGAAGTACTAGTATCTAATCAATAGTAACTAGTAACTTAAAATGAAGTACTAGTATCTAATCAATAGTAACAAGTAACTAAATAAGTACAAGTAGCTTTTAAATAGGGAGTAGAAGGTTTTAAGGTATGGAGGGATTATTGGGCCAGAATTAGTCTAAATTAAAAATCGGACTTGGTATCATTGGTTACTGGATCACTGGGAGCGAAAGTAACGGGTAAAACATTCAAAATAAAAGATCGCCCATGTGTTGTGTAGTTAGCAAGGTGATTATAGTTTACTAAAATTTAACTAAAATAGCATTTTTTAGACTGGAATTGAAAAAATATTTAGATAACTGAAATATAAATAACAACTAATAAATGTTACAATAATAATTCTGGTTTTTAAGAAAACATTGTAAGACCAAATTGGTGACCTGTAACTTCTGATTACAATAACGTGAACTAGCGTGATATAAGGCTTAGAAACAATTAATATTTTAATTATTATTATTTAATTCATAGTTTCATAACTAATAATTATGCTCGCTATGTGGAAACTCAACCAGCAGAGGTCACTGTACCCCCGCTACTGTTACCACATTTCTATCAAAACAAAACTCTTCTAAAACAAATCTGTGGAGTTTTTTCTATTTTTGTATTTTTATGACATTTAACTCACCAGTGTAATATGCAGTATTATGTTAGTTACTTAGATTAAAGAATGTACATGCAGCATGTGGTTCCCATCCCAGTCACCTACCACCATCTGTTCTAATAAATGCTAGACTGGCGGGACAAAGCAGAACACCACTCATGTTGTCACTTTCAGATATTTAGGTCAGCTTTTATGGCAAGCCACACCTTGTAATTGTGGAATTGCTTTTGTGCATTACGACAATGTCAAAAAATGTATTTTCCATCCATCTATCCATCATCAACCGCTTATCCTGCATACAGGGTCGCGGGGAAAATGTATTTTAAATATATAGACTAAATGTACACTCACCTAAAGGATTATTAGGAACACCTGTTTTCATTAATGCAATTATCTAATCAACCAATCACATGGCAGTTGCTTCAATGCATTTAGGGGTGTGGTCCTGGTCAAGACAATCTCCTGAACTCCAAACTGAATGTCAGAATGGGAAAGAAAGGTGATTTAAGCAGTTTTGAGCGTGGCATGGTTGTTGGTGCCAGACGGGCCGGTCTGAGTATTTCACAATCTGCTCAGTTACTGGGATTTTCACGCACAACCATTTCTAGGGTTTACAAAGAATGGTGTGAAAAGGGAAAAACATCCAGTATGCGGCAGTCCTGTGGGCGAAAATGCATCGTTGATGCTAGAGGTCAGAGGAGAATGGACCGACCGATTCAAGCTGATAGAAGAGCAACTTTGACTGAAATAACCACTCGTTACAACCGAGGTATGCGGCAAAGCATTTGTGAAGCCACAACACGCACAACCTTGAGGCGGATGGGCTACAACAGCAGAAGACCCCACAGGGTACCACTCATCTCCACTACAAATAGGAAAAAGAGGCTACAATTTGCAAGAGCTCACCAAAATTGGACAGTTGAAGACTGGAAAAATGTTGCCTGGTCTGATGAGTCTCGATTTCTGTTGAGACATTCAGATGGTAGAGTCAGAATTTGGCGTAAACAGAATGAGAACATGGATCCATCATGCCTTGTTACCACTGTGCAGGCTGGTGGTGTTGGTGGTGTAACGGTGTGGGGGATGTTTTCTTGGCACACTTTAGGCCCCTTAGTGCCAATTGGGCATCGTTTAAATGCCACGGCCTACCTGAGCATTGTTTCTGACTGTGTCCATCCCTTTATGGCCACCATGTACCCATCCTCTGATGGCTACTTCCAGCAGGATAATGCACCAAGTCACAAAGCTCCAATCATTTCAAACATGACAATGAGTTCACTGTACTAAAACGGCCCCCACAGTCACCAGATCTCAACCCAATAGAGCATCTTTGGGATGTGGTGGAACGGGAGCTTCGTGCCCTGGATGTGCATCCCACAAATCTCCATCAACTGCCAGATGCTATCCATCAATATGGGCCAACATTTCTAAAGAATGCTTTCAGCACCTTGTTGAATCAATGCCACGTAGAATTAATTCCTAATAATCTTTTAGGTGAGTGTATATTTGTTATTTCATTTTTTGTTTTGAAATAACATATACATTTTTTGAATAACAATAATAACGTTTTTGAATAACAAACATATAAATGCCCAAATGCCCAATCCTAAATACCAAATGCATTTTTGATTTAGACTTTTAGTTTTAATTCTGACCCAATAATCCCTCCATATTTAGGAATAAATGTTGAAACGGCTTGCCATATTGAGATTTCACTCAAACAGTTTTTACATGATGACATTGAACACATCACAGTTGGTGTGACAGCAGGCAGGTTGGTGTGGAGGTTTGGATTCAGAGACAGCAGGTTCGATCTGTCAGAGACAAACTCACCTGCCAGGTGAAGTTACAGAGACGTCTCCTGATGGAAACTCTCTCTGAACCAGACGGCATGGAGACTTCACTGATTGTTGGGAAGTGTTTTAGATTAGGGCCTCACAACCAATCACAGCTGCAGCTCCACCTCTCTCTCTCTCTCTTTCAGTGGTCGATCGCCCGAGCTCTGACATCATCCAACGACTGACGGAGAAGAAAAGCAAAAAACACCAAGAAGCTCTGAAAGAGCTGGAAACAGAACTCACACAGCTCACTGAGGTAGAGTACACACAGGTATACTGCAGTACACCTGAGGTAGAGTACACACAGGTATACTGCAGTACACCTGAGGTAGAGTACACACAGGTATACTGCAGTACACCTGAGGTAGAGTACACACAGGTATACTGCAGTAAACCTGAGGTAGAGTACACACAGGTATACTGCAGTACACCTGAGGTAGAGTACACACAGGTATACTGCAGTAAACCTGAGGTAGAGTACACACAGGTATACTGCAGTACACCTGAGGTAGAGTACACACAGGTATACTGCTGCACCTGAGGTAGAGTACACACAGGTGTACTGCAGTACACCTGAGGTAGAGTACACACAGGTATACTGCAGTACACCTGAGGTAGAGTACACACAGGTATACTTCAGTACACCTGAGTCAGAGTACACACAGGTGTACTGCTGCACCTGAGGTAGAGTACACACAGGTATACTGCAGTACACCTGAGGTAGAGTACACACAGGTATACTGCTGCACCTGAGGTAGAGTACACACAGGTATACTGCAGTACACCTGAGGTAGAGTACACACAGGTATACTGCAGTACACCTGAGGTAGAGTACACACAGGTATACTGCTGCACCTGAGGTAGAGTACACACAGGTATACTGCAGTACACCTGAGGTAGAGTACACACAGGTATACTGCTGCACCTGAGGTAGAGTACACACAGGTATACTGCAGTACACCTGAGATAGAGTACACACAGGTATACTGCTGCACCTGAGGTAGAGTACACACAGGTATACTGCAGTACACCTGAGGTAGAGTACACACAGGTGTACTGCTGCACCTGAGGTAGAGTACACACAGGTGTACTGCTGCACCTGAGGTAGAGTACACACAGGTATACTGCAGTACACCTGAGGTAGAGTACACACAGGTGTACTGCTGCACCTGAGGTAGAGTACACACAGGTATACTGCTGCACCTGAGGTAGAGTACACACAGGTATACTTCCGTACACCTGAGTCAGAGTACACACAGGTATACTGCTGCACCTGAGGTAGAGTACACACAGGTATACTTCAGTACACCTGAGGTAGAGTACACACAGGTATACTGCTGCACCTGAGGTAGAGTACACACAGGTATACTGCTGCACCTGAGGTAGAGTACACACAGGTATACTGCTGCACCTGAGATAGAGTACACACAGGTATACTTCAGTACACCTGAGATAGAGTACACACAGGTATACTGCAGTACACCTGAGTCAGAGTACACACAGGTATACTGCTGCACCTGAGGTAGAGTACACACAGGTATACTGCAGTACACCTGAGGTAGAGTACACACAGGTATACTGCTGCACCTGAGGTAGAGTACACACAGGTGTACTGCTGCACCTGAGGTAGAGTACACACAGGTGTACTGCTGCATCTGAGGTAGAGTACACACAGGTATACTGCTGCACCTGAGGTAGAGTACACACAGGTGTACTGCTGCACCTGAGGTAGAGTACACACAAGTGTACTGCTGCACCTGAGATAGAGTACACACAGGTATACTTCAGTACATCTGAGGCAGAGTACACACAGGTATACTGCTGCACCTGAGGTAGAGTACACACAGGTATACTGCTGCACCTGAGGTAGAGTACACACAGGTATACTGCTGCACCTGAGGTAGAGTACACACAGGTATACTGCTGCACCTGAGGTAGAGTACACACAGGTATACTGCTGCACCTGAGGTAGAGTACACACAGGTATACTTCAGTACACCTGAGTCAGAGTACACACAGGTATACTTCAGTACACCTGAGTCAGAGTACACACAGGTATACTGCTGCACCTGACGTAGAGTACACACAGGTATACTGTAGTACACCTGAGGTAGAGTACACACAGGTATACTGCTGCACCTGAGATAGAGTACACACAGGTATACTTCAGTACACCTGAGATAGAGTACACACAGGTATACTGCAGTACACCTGAGTCAGAGTACACACAGGTATACTGCTGCACCTGAGGTAGAGTACACACAGGTATACTGCAGTACACCTGAGGTAGAGTACACACAGGTGTACTGCTGCACCTGAGGTAGAGTACACACAGGTGTACTGCTGCACCTGAGGTAGAGTACACACAGGTGTACTGCTGCATCTGTACACAGAGGTATACTGCTGCACCTGAGGTAGAGTACACACAGGTGTACTGCTGCACCTGAGATAGAGTACACACAGGTATACTTCAGTACACCTGAGATAGAGTACACACAGGTATACTGCAGTACACCTGAGTCAGTGTACACACAGGTATACTGCTGCACCTGAGGTAGAGTACACACAGGTATACTGTAGTACACCTGAGGTAGAGTACACACAGGTATACTGCTGCACCTGAGATAGAGTACACACAGGTATACTTCAGTACACCTGAGATAGAGTACACACAGGTATACTGCAGTACACCTGAGTCAGAGTACACACAGGTATACTGCTGCACCTGAGGTAGAGTACACACAGGTATACTGCAGTACACCTGAGGTAGAGTACACAGGTGTACTGCTGCACCTGAGGTAGAGTACACACAGGTGTACTGCTGCACCTGAGGTAGAGTACACACAGGTGTACTGCTGCACCTGAGGTAGAGTACACACAAGTGTACTGCTGCACCTGAGATAGAGTACACACAGGTATACTTCAGTACATCTGAGTCAGAGTACACACAGGTATACTGCTGCACCTGAGGTAGAGTACACACAGGTGTACTGCTGCACCTGAGGTAGAGTACAC
Organism: Micropterus salmoides; assembly: GCF_014851395.1. Classification (NCBI taxonomy): domain Eukaryota; kingdom Metazoa; phylum Chordata; class Actinopteri; order Centrarchiformes; family Centrarchidae; genus Micropterus; species Micropterus salmoides. The sequence goes on along the minus strand of NW_024044459.1, from coordinate 38,481,929 downwards.
ACAGGTATACTGCTGCACCTGAGGTAGAGTACACACAGGTGTACTGCTGCACCTGAGGTAGAGTACACACAAGTGTACTGCTGCACCTGAGATAGAGTACACACAGGTATACTTCAGTACATCTGAGTCAGAGTACACACAGGTATACTGCTGCACCTGACGTAGAGTACACACAGGTATACTGCTGCACCTGAGGTAGAGTACACACAGGTGTACTGCTGCACCTGAGGTAGAGTACACACAAGTGTACTGCTGCACCTGAGATAGAGTACACACAGGTATACTTCAGTACATCTGAGTCAGAGTACACACAGGTATACTGCTGCACCTGAGGTAGAGTACACACAGGTATACTGCTGCACCTGAGGTAGAGTACACACAGGTATACTGCTGCACCTGAGGTAGAGTACACACAGGTATACTGCTGCACCTGAGGTAGAGTACACACAGGTATACTGCTGCACCTGAGATAGAGTACACACAGGTATACTTCAGTACACCTGAGATAGAGTACACACAGGTATACTTCAGTACACCTGAGTCAGAGTACACACAGGTATACTGCTGCACCTGACGTAGAGTACACACAGGTATACTGTAGTACACCTGAGGTAGAGTACACACAGGTATACTGCTGCACCTGAGATAGAGTACACACAGGTATACTGCAGTACACCTGAGGTAGAGTACACACAGGTATACTGCAGTACACCTGAGTCAGAGTACACACAGGTGTACTGCTGCACCTGAGGTAGAGTACACACAGGTATACTGCAGTACACCTGAGGTAGAGTACACACAGGTGTACTGCTGCACCTGAGGTAGAGTACACACAGGTGTACTGCTGCACCTGAGGTAGAGTACACACAGGTGTACTGCTGCATCTGTACACAGAGGTATACTGCTGCACCTGAGGTAGAGTACACACAGGTGTACTGCTGCACCTGAGATAGAGTACACACAGGTATACTTCAGTACACCTGAGATAGAGTACACACAGGTATACTGCAGTACACCTGAGGTAGAGTACACACAGGTATACTGCTGCACCTGAGGTAGAGTACACACAGGTATACTGTAGTACACCTGAGGTAGAGTACACACAGGTATACTGCTGCACCTGAGGTAGAGTACACACAGGTATACTGCAGTACACCTGAGGTAGAGTACACACAGGTATACTGCAGTACACCTGAGTCAGAGTACACACAGGTGTACTGCTGCACCTGAGGTAGAGTACACACAGGTATACTGCAGTACACCTGAGGTAGAGTACACACAGGTGTACTGCTGCACCTGAGGTAGAGTACACACAGGTGTACTGCTGCACCTGAGGTAGAGTACACACAGGTGTACTGCTGCACCTGAGGTAGAGTACACACAAGTGTACTGCTGCACCTGAGATAGAGTACACACAGGTATACTTCAGTACATCTGAGTCAGAGTACACACAGGTATACTGCTGCACCTGAGGTAGAGTACACACAGGTATACTGCTGCACCTGAGGTAGAGTACACACAGGTGTACTGCTGCACCTGAGGTAGAGTACACACAGGTATACTGCTGCACCTGAGGTAGAGTACACACAGGTATACTGCTGCACCTGAGGTAGAGTACACACAGGTGTACTGCTGCACCTGAGGTAGAGTACACACAAGTGTACTGCTGCACCTGAGATAGAGTACACACAGGTATACTTCAGTACATCTGAGTCAGAGTACACACAGGTATACTGCTGCACCTGAGGTAGAGTACACACAGGTATACTGCTGCACCTGAGGTAGAGTACACACAGGTATACTGCTGCACCTGACGTAGAGTACACACAGGTATACTTCAGTACACCTGAGTCAGAGTACACACAGGTATACTACAATATAATACACCTGATGTAGTGCGTGGTACGCATTAAACTGCTTCTTACCTGAACTAATTTATATATTGTGTTTTGAGGTGTGTGAGACTCAGGTGAGGACGATCAGTATGGAGCTGCTGTCCTCTCTGCAGGAGGTGGACCTCAGATTGAACACCCTGAAGGACAGAATGGAACACCTTGGACACGTCAGTCTGCAGGTACACATGAACACCTGGGACACGTCAGTCTGCAGGTACACATGAACACCTGGGACACGTCAGTCTGCAGGTACTGCACTGTACTCCACTATCTGTGTGTTTTCAGGAGGTGGGTGTTCTCTGGGAGGAGGTGGAGGAGGAGGTGAAGCTGAAGAAGACCAGAATCATGGAGCTGAGCCACAAACTGTCTGAAGCTGAGACTCAACGAACCGACAAGGTCAGGCCTGGTTTATTTCAGCATGCGGCAGCAGATGGTGCCTGGTTGACTCGGAGTGCGTGTAAATGAAAATATGTCTGCTGTTGTCGTAGATCAGAGTTTTGCTCAGGAATTACTGCCACCTGCTGGAGAAGATCAGCTTCCTGCCTCCAGCCGACGTCTGCAGACTGATCCACACCGAGGCCACGGTGACTGCCTGTAACCTTTGACCTTTACCCTCTTACCCCTCACATCCAACGTGCTGACAGTTACACCTCTGTCTGTCTCGCAGATGTTGAATCAGTCTCTTTTGGCGAACCGTCGCAGCGTGGCTCGTCTGCTGCTGCTGCTGCAGGAGGAGAACCTGCAGCAGAAGTCACTCCTCCGTCTGCACTGGGAGGACTGCCTGAGCCGCTGGCGGAGGAGGAGGGGCAACGAGATCATAGACCGCTTCAGGTGGGTGGAGACCCAGGGAACTGAGGCTCAGACAGATTATAGACTGGTTCACTGTGGTTTTAGACTGGGTCAGACAGGATATAGACTGGTTCACTGTGGTTTTAGACTGGGTCAGTCAGGATGTAGACTGGTTCAATGTGGTTATAGACTGGTTCTGACAGGAAGTAGACTGGTTCAATGTGGTTTTAGACTGGGTCAGATAGGATATAGACTGGTTCACTGTGGTTTTAGACTGGGTCAGACAGGATATAGACTGGTTCAGACAGGATATAGACTGGTTCAGACAGGATATAGACTGGTTCATTGTGGTTTTAGACTGGGTCAGACAGGATGTAGACTGGTTCAATGTGGTTTTAGACTGGGTCAGACAGGATATAGACTGGTTCAGTATGGTTTTAGACTGGGTCAGACAGGATGTAGACTGGTTCAATGTGGTTTTAGACTGGGTCAGACAGGAAGTAGACTGGTTCAATGTGGTTTTAGACTGGGTCAGACAGGATATAGACTGGTTCAATGTGGTTTTAGACTGGGTCAGCAGGATATAGACTGGTTCACTGTGGTTTTAGACTGGGTCAGACAGGATATAGACTGGTTCACTGTGGTTTTAGACTGGGTCAGACAGGATGTAGACTGGTTCAGTGTGGTTTTAGACTGGGTAGAGACAGGATGTAGACTGGTTCAATGTGGTTTTAGACTGGGTAGAGACAGGATGTAGACTGGTTCACTGTGGTTTTAGACTGGGTCAGACAGGATATAGACTGGTTCACTGTGGTTTTAGACTGGGTCAGACAGGATGTAGACTGGTTCAATGTGGTTTTAGACTGGGTCAGACAGGAAGTAGACTGGTTCAATGTGGTTTTAGACTGGGTCAGACAGGATGTAGACTGGTTCAGTGTGGTTTTAGACTGGGTCAGACAGGATATAGACTGGTTCAATGTGGTTTTAGACTGGGTCAGCAGGATATAGACTGGTTCACTGTGGTTTTAGACTGGGTCAGACAGGATATAGACTGGTTCAGTGTGGTTTTAGACTGGGTCAGACAGGATGTAGACTGGTTCAGTGTGGTTTTAGACTGGGTAGAGACAGGATGTAGACTGGTTCAATGTGGTTTTAGACTGGGTAGAGACAGGATGTAGACTGGTTCAGTGTGGTTTTAGACTGGGTAGAGACAGGATGTAGACTGGTTCACTGTGGTTTTAGACTGGGTAGAGACAGGATGTAGACTGGTTCACTGTGGTTTTAGACTGGTTCAGACAGGATGTAGACTGGTTTAATGTGGTTATAGACTGGTTCTGACAGGAAGTAGACTGGTTCAATGTGGTTTTAGACTGGGTCAGACAGGATGTAGACTGGTTCAATGTGGTTTTAGACTGGGTCAGACAGGATGTAGACTGGTTCAATGTGGTTTTAGACTGGGTCAGACAGGATGTAGACTGGTTCACTGTGATTTTAGACTGGGTCAGACAGGATGTAGACTGGTTCACTGTGGTTTTAGACTGGGTCAGACAGGATGTAGACTGGTTCAGTGTGGTTTTAGACTGGGTAGAGACAGGATGTAGACTGGTTCAATGTGGTTTTAGACTGGGTAGAGACAGGATGTAGACTGGTTCACTGTGGTTTTAGACTGGGTCAGACAGGATATAGACTGGTTCACTGTGGTTTTAGACTGGGTCAGACAGGATGTAGACTGGTTCAGTGTGGTTTTAGACTGGGTCAGACAGGATGTAGACTGGTTCAATGTGGTTTTAGACTGGGTCAGACAGGATATAGACTGGTTCAGTGTGGTTTTAGACTGGGTCAGACAGGATGTAGACTGGTTCAGTGTGGTTTTAGACTGGGTAGAGACAGGATGTAGACTGGTTCAATGTGGTTTTAGACTGGGTAGAGACAGGATATAGACTGGTTCAATGTGGTTTTAGACTGGGTAGAGACAGGATGTAGACTGGTTCACTGTGGTTTTAGACTGGGTAGAGACAGGATATAGACTGGTTCAATGTGGTTTTAGACTGGGTAGAGACAGGATGTAGACTGGTTCACTGTGGTTTTAGACTGGGTCAGACAGGATGTAGACTGGTTCAGTGTGGTTTTAGACTGGGTCAGACAGGAAGTAGACTGGTTCAATGTGGTTTTAGACTGGGTCAGACAGGATGTAGACTGGTTCAGTGTGGTTTTAGACTGGGTAGAGACAGGATGTAGACTGGTTCACTGTGGTTTTAGACTGGGTAGAGACAGGATGTAGACTGGTTCACTGTGGTTTTAGACTGGGTAGAGACAGGATGTAGACTGGTTCACTGTGGTTTTAGACTGGGTCAGACAGGATGTAGACTGGTTCAGTGTGGTTTTAGACTGGGTCAGACAGGAAGTAGACTGGTTCAATGTGGTTTTAGACTGGGTCAGACAGGAAGTAGACTGGTTCAATGTGGTTTTAGACTGGGTCAGACAGGAAGTAGACTGGTTCAATGTGGTTTTAGACTGGGTCAGACAGGAAGTAGACTGGTTCAATGTGGTTTTAGACTGGGTCAGACAGGAAGTAGACTGGTTCAATGTGGTTTTAGACTGGTCCTGACAGGATGTAGACTGGTTTAATGTGGTTATAGACTGGTTCTGACAGGAAGTAGACTGGTTCAATGTGGTTTTAGACTGGGTCAGACAGGATGTAGACTGGTTCAATGTGGTTTTAGACTGGGTCAGACAGGATATAGACTGGTTCAATGTGGTTTTAGACTGGGTCAGCAGGATGTAGACTGGTTCACTGTGATTTTAGACTGGGTCAGACAGGATATAGACTGGTTCAGTGTGGTTTTAGACTGGGTCAGACAGGATGTAGACTGGTTCAGTGTGGTTTTAGACTGGGTAGAGACAGGATGTAGACTGGTTCAATGTGGTTTTAGACTGGGTAGAGACAGGATGTAGACTGGTTCAATGTGGTTTTAGACTGGGTCAGACAGGAAGTAGACTGGTTCAATGTGGTTTTAGACTGGGTCAGACAGGAAGTAGACTGGTTCAATGTGGTTTTAGACTGGGTCAGACAGGAAGTAGACTGGTTCAATGTGGTTTTAGACTGGGCCAGACAGGAAGTAGACTGGTTCAATGTGGTTTTAGACTGGGTCAGACAGGAAGTAGACTGGTTCAATGTGGTTTTAGACTGGGTCAGACAGGAAGTAGACTGGTTCAATGTGGTTTTAGACTGGTCCTGACAGGAAGTAGACTGGTTCAATGTGGTTTTAGACTGGTTCAGACAGGATGTAGACTGGTTTAATGTGGTTATAGACTGGTTCTGACAGGAAGTAGACTGGTTCAATGTGGTTTTAGACTGGGTCAGACAGGATGTAGACTGGTTCAATGTGGTTTTAGACTGGGTCAGACAGGATATAGACTGGTTCAATGTGGTTTTAGACTGGGTCAGCAGGATATAGACTGGTTCACTGTGGTTTTAGACTGGGTCAGACAGGATATAGACTGGTTCAGTGTGGTTTTAGACTGGGTCAGACAGGATATAGACTGGTTCAGTGTGGTTTTAGACTGGGTAGAGACAGGATGTAGACTGGTTCAATGTGGTTTTAGACTGGGTAGAGACAGGATGTAGACTGGTTCACTGTGGTTTTAGACTGGGTCAGACAGGATATAGACTGGTTCACTGTGGTTTTAGACTGGGTCAGACAGGATGTAGACTGGTTCAGTGTGGTTTTAGACTGGGTCAGACAGGATGTAGACTGGTTCAATGTGGTTTTAGACTGGGTCAGACAGGATATAGACTGGTTCAATGTGGTTTTAGACTGGGTCAGCAGGATATAGACTGGTTCACTGTGGTTTTAGACTGGGTCAGACAGGATATAGACTGGTTCACTGTGGTTTTAGACTGGGTCAGACAGGATGTAGACTGGTTCAGTGTGGTTTTAGACTGGGTAGAGACAGGATGTAGACTGGTTCAGTGTGGTTTTAGACTGGGTAGAGACAGGATGTAGACTGGTTCAATGTGGTTTTAGACTGGGTCAGACAGGAAGTAGACTGGTTCAATGTGGTTTTAGACTGGGTCAGACAGGAAGTAGACTGGTTCAATGTGGTTTTAGACTGGGCCAGACAGGAAGTAGACTGGTTCAATGTGGTTTTAGACTGGGTCAGACAGGAAGTAGACTGGTTCAATGTGGTTTTAGACTGGGTCAGACAGGAAGTAGACTGGTTCAATGTGGTTTTAGACTGGGTCAGACAGGAAGTAGACTGGTTCAATGTGGTTTTAGACTGGGTCAGACAGGAAGTAGACTGGTTCAATGTGGTTTTAGACTGGGTCAGACAGGAAGTAGACTGGTTCAATGTGGTTTTAGACTGGTCCTGACAGGAAGTAGACTGGTTCAATGTGGTTTTAGACTGGTTCAGACAGGATGTAGACTGGTTTAATGTGGTTATAGACTGGTTCTGACAGGAAGTAGACTGGTTCAATGTGGTTTTAGACTGGGTCAGACAGGATGTAGACTGGTTCAATGTGGTTTTAGACTGGGTCAGACAGGATATAGACTGGTTCAATGTGGTTTTAGACTGGGTCAGCAGGATATAGACTGGTTCACTGTGGTTTTAGACTGGGTCAGACAGGATATAGACTGGTTCACTGTGGTTTTAGACTGGGTCAGACAGGATGTAGACTGGTTCAGTGTGGTTTTAGACTGGGTAGAGACAGGATGTAGACTGGTTCAGTGTGGTTTTAGACTGGGTAGAGACAGGATGTAGACTGGTTCAATGTGGTTTTAGACTGGGTCAGACAGGAAGTAGACTGGTTCAATGTGGTTTTAGACTGGGTCAGACAGGAAGTAGACTGGTTCAATGTGGTTTTAGACTGGGTCAGACAGGAAGTAGACTGGTTCAATGTGGTTTTAGACTGGGTCAGACAGGAAGTAGACTGGTTCAATGTGGTTTTAGACTGGGTCAGACAGGAAGTAGACTGGTTCAATGTGGTTTTAGACTGGGTCAGACAGGAAGTAGACTGGTTCAATGTGGTTTTAGACTGGTCCTGACAGGAAGTAGACTGGTTCAATGTGGTTTTAGACTGGTTCAGACAGGATGTAGACTGGTTTAATGTGGTTATAGACTGGTTCTGACAGGAAGTAGACTGGTTCAATGTGGTTTTAGACTGGGTCAGACAGGATGTAGACTGGTTCAATGTGGTTTTAGACTGGGTCAGACAGGATATAGACTGGTTCAATGTGGTTTTAGACTGGGTCAGCAGGATATAGACTGGTTCACTGTGGTTTTAGACTGGGTCAGACAGGATATAGACTGGTTCACTGTGGTTTTAGACTGGGTCAGACAGGATATAGACTGGTTCAGTGTGGTTTTAGACTGGGTAGAGACAGGATGTAGACTGGTTCAATGTGGTTTTAGACTGGGTAGAGACAGGATGTAGACTGGTTCACTGTGGTTTTAGACTGGGTCAGACAGGATATAGACTGGTTCACTGTGGTTTTAGACTGGGTCAGACAGGATGTAGACTGGTTCAGTATGGTTTTAGACTGGGTCAGACAGGATGTAGACTGGTTCAATGTGGTTTTAGACTGGGTCAGACAGGATATAGACTGGTTCAATGTGGTTTTAGACTGGGTCAGCAGGATATAGACTGGTTCACTGTGGTTTTAGACTGGGTCAGACAGGATATAGACTGGTTCACTGTGGTTTTAGACTGGGTCAGACAGGATGTAGACTGGTTCAGTGTGGTTTTAGACTGGGTAGAGACAGGATGTAGACTGGTTCAGTGTGGTTTTAGACTGGGTAGAGACAGGATGTAGACTGGTTCAATGTGGTTTTAGACTGGGTCAGACAGGAAGTAGACTGGTTCAATGTGGTTTTAGACTGGGTCAGACAGGAAGTAGACTGGTTCAATGTGGTTTTAGACTGGGCCAGACAGGAAGTAGACTGGTTCAATGTGGTTTTAGACTGGGTCAGACAGGAAGTAGACTGGTTCAATGTGGTTTTAGACTGGGTCAGACAGGAAGTAGACTGGTTCAATGTGGTTTTAGACTGGGTCAGACAGGAAGTAGACTGGTTCAATGTGGTTTTAGACTGGGTCAGACAGGAAGTAGACTGGTTCAATGTGGTTTTAGACTGGGTCAGACAGGAAGTAGACTGGTTCAATGTGGTTTTAGACTGGTCCTGACAGGAAGTAGACTGGTTCAATGTGGTTTTAGACTGGTTCAGACAGGATGTAGACTGGTTTAATGTGGTTATAGACTGGTTCTGACAGGAAGTAGACTGGTTCAATGTGGTTTTAGACTGGGTCAGACAGGATGTAGACTGGTTCAATGTGGTTTTAGACTGGGTCAGACAGGATATAGACTGGTTCAATGTGGTTTTAGACTGGGTCAGCAGGATATAGACTGGTTCACTGTGGTTTTAGACTGGGTCAGACAGGATATAGACTGGTTCACTGTGGTTTTAGACTGGGTCAGACAGGATGTAGACTGGTTCAGTGTGGTTTTAGACTGGGTAGAGACAGGATGTAGACTGGTTCAATGTGGTTTTAGACTGGGTAGAGACAGGATGTAGACTGGTTCACTGTGGTTTTAGACTGGGTCAGACAGGATATAGACTGGTTCACTGTGGTTTTAGACTGGGTCAGACAGGATGTAGACTGGTTCAGTGTGGTTTTAGACTGGGTCAGACAGGATGTAGACTGGTTCAATGTGGTTTTAGACTGGGTCAGACAGGATATAGACTGGTTCAATGTGGTTTTAGACTGGGTCAGCAGGATATAGACTGGTTCACTGTGGTTTTAGACTGGGTCAGACAGGATATAGACTGGTTCACTGTGGTTTTAGACTGGGTCAGACAGGATGTAGACTGGTTCAGTGTGGTTTTAGACTGGGTAGAGACAGGATGTAGACTGGTTCAATGTGGTTTTAGACTGGGTCAGACAGGAAGTAGACTGGTTCAATGTGGTTTTAGACTGGGTCAGACAGGAAGTAGACTGGTTCAATGTGGTTTTAGACTGGGTCAGACAGGAAGTAGACTGGTTCAATGTGGTTTTAGACTGGGTCAGACAGGAAGTAGACTGGTTCAATGTGGTTTTAGACTGGGTCAGACAGGAAGTAGACTGGTTCAATGTGGTTTTAGACTGGGTCAGACAGGAAGTAGACTGGTTCAATGTGGTTTTAGACTGGTCCTGACAGGAAGTAGACTGGTTCAATGTGGTTTTAGACTGGTTCAGACAGGATGTAGACTGGTTTAATGTGGTTATAGACTGGTTCTGACAGGAAGTAGACTGGTTCAATGTGGTTTTAGACTGGGTCAGACAGGATGTAGACTGGTTCAATGTGGTTTTAGACTGGGTCAGACAGGATATAGACTGGTTCAATGTGGTTTTAGACTGGGTCAGCAGGATATAGACTGGTTCACTGTGGTTTTAGACTGGGTCAGACAGGATATAGACTGGTTCACTGTGGTTTTAGACTGGGTCAGACAGGATGTAGACTGGTTCAGTGTGGTTTTAGACTGGGTAGAGACAGGATGTAGACTGGTTCAATGTGGTTTTAGACTGGGTAGAGACAGGATGTAGACTGGTTCACTGTGGTTTTAGACTGGGTCAGACAGGATGTAGACTGGTTCAATGTGGTTTTAGACTGGGTCAGACAGGATGTAGACTGGTTCAGTGTGGTTTTAGACTGGGTCAGACAGGATGTAGACTGGTTCAATGTGGTTTTAGACTGGGTCAGACAGGATATAGACTGGTTCAGTGTGGTTTTAGACTGGGTCAGACAGGATGTAGACTGGTTCAATGTGGTTTTAGACTGGGTCAGACAGGATATAGACTGGTTCACTGTGGTTTTAGACTGGGTCAGACAGGAAGTAGACTGGTTCAGTGTGGTTTTAGACTGGGTCAGACAGGAAGTAGACTGGTTCACTGTGGTTTTAGACTGGGTCAGACAGGAAGTAGACTGGTTCAATGTGGTTTTAGACTGGGTCAGACAGGATATAGACTGGTTCACTGTGGTTTTAGACTGGGTCAGACAGGAAGTAGACTGGTTCAGTGTGGTTTTAGACTGGGTCAGACAGGAAGTAGACTGGTTCAATGTGGTTTTAGACTGGGTCAGATAGGATATAGACTGGTTCACTGTGGTTTTAGACTGGGTCAGACAGGATATAGACTGGTTCAGACAGGATATAGACTGGTTCATTGTGGTTTTAGACTGGGTCAGACAGGATGTAGACTGGTTCAATGTGGTTTTAGACTGGGTCAGACAGGATATAGACTGGTTCACTGTGGTTTTAGACTGGGTCAGACAGGAAGTAGACTGGTTCACTGTGGTTTTAGAATGGGTCAGACAGGATATAGACTGGTTCAATGTGGTTTTAGACTGGGTCAGACAGGATATAGACTGGTTCAATGTGGTTTTAGACTGGGTCAGACAGGATATAGACTGGTTCAATGTGGTTTTAGACTGGGTCAGATAGGATATAGACTGGTTCACTGTGGTTTCAGACTGGGTCAGACAGGATATAGACTGGTTCAGACAGGATATAGACTGGTTCAGACAGGATATAGACTGGTTCAATGTGGTTTTAGACTGGGTCAGCAGGATATAGACTGGTTCAGACAGGATGTAGACTGGTTCAATGTGGTTTTAGACTGGGTCAGACAGGATATAGACTGGTTCAATGTGGTTTTAGACTGGGTCAGCAGGATATAGACTGGTTCAGACAGGATGTAGACTGGTTCAATGTGGTTTTAGACTGGGTCAGACAGGATATAGACTGGTTCAATGTGGTTTTAGACTGGGTCAGCAGGATATAGACTGGTTCAGACAGGATGTAGACTGGTTCAATGTGGTTTTAGACTGGGTCAGACAGGATATAGACTGGTTCAATGTGGTTTTAGACTGGGTCAGCAGGATATAGACTGGTTCAGGTGAGTGCAGAACCAGGTTATATACAGGTCCAGAAGAACAGTATCAGTATAAAGACCAGTTGTACTGCCGTTCTAGCAGCTTTGTCAGAAGCATTTGTGTTGCAGGAGTCTCTGCAGCTGTAATGGGGGTCAGCAGCTGGTTCTACAGACGGTTCAGGAGACGAAACAAACTCAGCGAGACTTGACAGAACGACGTCGTGATCTCATCTATAAGATCTGGTAACACAGCAGAGACTGTCTTCTGATTGGTTCAGTATATATAACTGTCTCAGTGATGCTGGTGGATCAGTCAGTCAGATGACTATTTTTTACAGGCTCCACCCCCGACTTGTTGTCCAATCACATCTTTCTCTGTGTTTCAGCGCTCTGGTGCCGCCCTCCTGCTCCACTGCTCTGGTCTCTGATTGGTTCAACCAACTGACGGCTGTCAATCAACAGATCGGTAACTGTCACAAAGTCTGTTTCCATCCAGCTGTTTTTGTCACTGGATAATATCTGTGTGAAAGGGATCCATGTGAGGCTGTAACCTTCCTCACATCGACACCTGAAACCAACAGGAAGGTCTGATGTCACTTTAAAGCTGCGTCCTCTCCAGCAGCCAGCAGGGGGCGACTCCTCCGGCTGCAGGAAGAAACTGTTTCTACTTGTCAGCTGATTTATTCCCTCAGTAAACACTTTCCTGATGAGTTTCTGGTCTCAGTCGCTAGTTTCAAGTCTTCTTCAACACAGCATGATGTTCATTTAGTAAATTATGGTCCCATTTAGAGGAACAGAGACCAGGAAGCAGGGGAGGCTTTAGGGCGGGGCTACAAGCTGATTGACAGGTTGCTACCATGGCGACCTCGCTCTGTGTACATTTAACCAGGGCCGCTGAAACAGCTTAACAAGAGTCGGCTGTTTAATTTTCTGGTAAGTACATTTTGTTATAAGCCTGTTTGTCGCTAGCCAAAATTAGCATCCCAGCTAATATCACAGTTAACATGAACTACAGATGTACCTTGCTAACCAAGCTAGCTAGCTCCACCCTCATGTCCAAATATGGTCACGTCCGCTGGTTGCAAAACATCAACATGGCGGCGAACTCGAGACTTAAAAACGCCAAACCACAAACCAGCTGACGTCACGGTTGCTACGTCCACAGGCTATGATGTCGTCTTTATTTGAATTCTGACTGCAGCTCTTTCAATGACGTCATCTTCAGCGGCTGAGCCGATAAGTTTCCTTTCTGTCGTCAGATTGAAGTAGAGAAGAAGAGACAGGACAGGCAGGATGTCGATCGATACGAAGAGGAAGAGCCCCCTGCTCAAGCTGTGGCCTGTAAAGCGTGGGAGTGCTTTAGCTCACAGGAATATTGACTGTTTTTATCAATATTTCAATGTTTTGGAAGCTTTATGTTATTTGGAACGTGGTTGTGTGGAGATAAATAATGTTTTGAAGAAAACTCACAATAATAGTGAACATTTAAACAGTAAATATGACCAAAACATGGACATTCACCTGGTATATATTTTTGAAGGATTGTGTAATAACTGTTCAAATTTACAGTTAGAGTTGTATTCCAGGTGTATTAGAAGATATTCAGGTGCTTTATATTAAAATATAGCACTTTTTTACCAGTTGAGGATGAAAATCTCTGTATTGCATCTAGGCCTTATGGTTGAGGAGATATTACTGATTTATTTTGGGTTTGTTATTTTAGGCGTTTTTCCTGGAAATAGGCGCCACGTGGTGAAAGAGTAATATTAAATATGCAAAAGAGAAAATAAGACTGTCAAAATGAACAACCAATGATGTTCTCTTTTAGAAAACTCTTCATTTTTATTGCTTAAATTGCATTTGTTGCACAATATTTGTCAAGACTAAACCTATTTAGTTCCATCTTACATTCTGAAATGCAAAAACAAGCTTTAGATGAAGGTATGTGTAAGTTTCAGAATGAAGCTTCAGCCTAATGACAGCTCAGGCGTCACGTCAGCCTCTACTGTCTTCAGGCGTTCACACACTGACTGCAGCTTTTTGTTTTCTGTGCTTAACGTGTTGAACAAAACCTCCTAGCTAACATGAGTAACGTAGCCTCCAGCCTTCACCGGGCCTCACACGGTTTAAAGGAGGTTTAAATGTGGCTCTCTCTCTGCGTTCAGACAGCGTTCACGCCGACCTCCTCCATCAGCTGCGGTGCTGCTATGAACAGACGTGGCAGGATCGCCTGGCCGAGGTGCAGCGCTGCAGGGTAACAACACACTCAACACCTTCACGTGCTGCGTTCAGGCGCCGCTGCGTTCACCGCAGCCTCCTCTCTACGTCTCAGTGTTCTCCTGCAGGAGGCGCTCTCGGCTCTGCAGCTGTCAGAGGAGGAGGTGAACCACGTCGTCAGCTCTCAGCTCCTCACTCTGATTGGACGAAGCCAAAGTCAAGATGAAGAGCGATTGGCTGCTTTGGATGTCAGTCACACAAACCGACTCTGAGACTTCACATGTTTCTGTAGACTGATGACCTGTCTGTCTGTCTCCACCTGTCTGTCTGTCTCCACCTGTCTGTCTGTCTCCACCTGTCTGTCTCTCTGTCTGTCTGTCTCCACCTGTCTGTCTGTCTCTCTGTCTGTCTGTCTCCACCTGTCTGTCTGTCTCCACCTGTCTGTCTGTCTCCACCTGTCTGTCTGTCTCCACCTGTCTGTCTCTCTGTCTGTCTGTCTCCACCTGTCTGTCTGTCTCCCTGTCTGTCTGTCTCCACCTGTCTGTCTGTCTCTCTGTCTGACTGTCTCCACCTGTCTGTCTGTCTCTACCTGTCTGTCTGTCTCCACCTGTCTCCACCTGTCTGTCTGTCTCTACCTGTCTGTCTGTCTCCACCTGTCTCCACCTGTCTGTCTGTCTCTACCTGTCTGTCTGTCTCCACCTGTCTCCACCTGTCTGTCTGTCTCTACATGTCTGTCTGTCTCCACCTGTCTCCACCTGTCTGTCTGTCTCCACCTGTCTGTCTGTGTCCACCTGTCTGTCTCTCTGTCTGTCTGTCTCCACCTGTCTGTCTGTCTCTCTGTCTGTCTGTCTCCACCTGTCTGTCTGTCTCCACCTGTCTGTCTGTCTCCACCTGTCTGTCTCTCTGTCTGTCTGTCTCCACCTGTCTGTCTGTCTCCACCTGTCTGTCTGTCTCCACCTGTCTGTCTCTCTGTCTGTCTGTCTCCACCTGTCTGTCTGTCTCTCTGTCTGTCTGTCTCCACCTGTCTGTCTGTCTCTACCTGTCTGTCTGTCTCCACCTGTCTGTCTGTCTCCACCTGTCTGTCTCTCTGTCTGTCTGTCTCCACCTGTCTGTCTGTCTCTACCTGTCTGTCTGTCTCCACCTGTCTGACTGTCTCCACCTGTCTGTCTGTCTCCACCTGTCTGTCTCTCTGTCTGTCTGTCTGTCTGTCTCCACCTGTCTGACTGTCTCCACCTGTCTGTCTGTCTCTACCTGTCTCCACCTGTCTCCACCTGTCTGTCTGTCTCCACCTGTCTCTACCTGTCTGTCTGTCTCTACCTGTCTGTCTGTCTCCACCTGTCTCCACCTGTCTGTCTGTCTCTACCTGTCTGTCTGTCTCCACCTGTCTCCACCTGTCTGTCTGTCTCCACCTGTCTCCACCTGTCTGTCTGTCTCTACCTGTCTGTCTGTCTCCACCTGTCTCCACCTGTCTGTCTGTCTCTACCTGTCTGTCTGTCTCCACCTGTCTGTCTGTCTCCACCTGTCTCCACCTGTCTGTCTGTCTGTCTGTCTCCACCTGTCTGTCTCTCTGTCTGTCTGTCTCCACCTGTCTGTCTCCATCTGTCTGTCTGTCTCCACCTGTCTGTCTGTCTCTACCTGTCTGTCTCCACCTGTCTGTCTGTCTCTACCTGTCTGACTGTCTCCACCTGTCTCCACCTGTCTGTCTGTCTCTACCTGTCTGACTGTCTCTACCTGTCTGACTGTCTCCACCTGTCTCCACCTGTCTGTCTGTCTCCACCTGTCTCCACCTGTCTGTCTGTCTCTACCTGTCTGACTGTCTCTACCTGTCTGACTGTCTCCACCTGTCTCCACCTGTCTGTCTGTCTCTACCTGTCTGACTGTCTCCACCTGTCTCCACCTGTCTGTCTGTCTCTACCTGTCTGACTGTCTCCACCTGTCTGTCTGTCTCTACCTGTCTGTCTGTCTCCACCTGTCTGTCTGTCTCCACCTGTCTGACTGTCTCCACCTGTCTGTCTGTCTCCACCTGTCTCCATCTGTCTGTCTGTCTCCACCTGTCTGTCTGTCTCCACCTGTCTGTCTGTCTGTCTCTCTGTCTGTCTGTCTCCATCTGTCTGTCTCCACCTGTCTGTTTGTCTCCACCTGTCTGTCTGTCTGTCTCTCTGTCTGTCTGTCTGACTGTCTCCACCTGTCTGTCTGTCTGTCTCCATCTGTCTGTCTCCACCTGTCTGTCTCCACCTGTCTGACTGTCTCTCTGTCTGTCTGTCTCTCTGTCTGTCTGTCTCTCTGTCTGACTGTCTCTCTGTCTGTCTGTCTCTACCTGTCTGACTGTCTCTCTGTCTGTCTGTCTCCATCTGTCTGTCTCCACCTGTCTGACTGTCTCTCTGTCTGTCTGTCTCTACCTGTCTGTCTGTCTGTCTGTCTGTCTCCACCTGTCTGACTGTCTCCGCCTGTCTGTCTGTCTCCACCTGTCTGACTGTCTCTACCTGTCTCCACCTGTCTGTCTGTCTCTACCTGTCTCCACCTGTCTGACTGTCTCCACCTGTCTGTCTGTCTCTACCTGTCTCCACCTGTCTGACTGTCTCCACCTGTCTGTCTGTCTCCACCTGTCTCTCCGCCTGTCTGTCTGCAGCTGTGCTGTGACTCGGCGGCTCGCCGTGCGCTCGCCCTCAGCAGGTGTGTGTTTGTTGTGATGCGAGGAGCAGCGTTGCTATGGGAGACGCACAGCCGCAGGATAGAGAGGAGAGAAGAAGAACTCCAACAACACCTGGACGAGCTGAGACGCTCACAGCAGCAGCACGTACAGGTGAGCTGTCAGTCGCTGTCCGAGAACTGAGGAACCTGAGGGACGCACCTCCGCCGGCCCCGCCCCTTTCTAAAGAGGCGGGGCCTGAGGCAGGACACGTCCGTCAGCAGGTAGGAGGCTCTCCCATGATGCTTTGCTGTTGTGTTGTCAGAGGAAGAAGTTGCGTCTGGATGACCTGCTGGGTGGACTCCGTCAGGAGAGCAGCGAGGACGCCCTGAAGACGGCGCTGGACAAAACTGTCCACTACCTGCAGGACGTCAAGCACAGGTACTGCAGGACATGCTAATGCTAATGCTAATGCTAGCGCAGGGTCTCCACAGGGATCAAACGTGCAGGTCTCAGATCAGATCAGCTGCTGTTCTACATGAAGCCAAGGACGCATGTTTCAAAAGGTCTGATGTGACAGCACCGTACTGACGACAACAAGAGACACGTCCACCGGCGTGTCCCTGAGCGTGTCCCAGACAGATCTGTAATGTAACGCACGTGACGTCCTCTCACACTGTGCAGCTGCAGGCAGCGGGTCTCCGATCAGTGTCGGCTGGTGGACCTCCTCCCGTCCCTCTTCCTGGAGGAGCTCCTGTCCTACAGCAGCAGCCTCAGCTCCTTCTACCACCTCAGCCACGCCTACAGACCGGTAACCACGGCAAACACACTTTACACACACCCACGCCTGCTGGTGACCATGGCAACACCGTGTTACCGTGTCACCGTGAGTTCTCCGTTTATCTTTGTTTTCATTTTTATATTCTGTCTGGAATGAGGCCTGGAGGTGAAACATGAAGGTGATATTAAAAGTCTTCACGTCCTCCGGTCTGTCCTTTGTCCTCTGTGCTGGGTGGCTGATATTAAGTTACTGTGAACAGACTACAGGTCCACACTAAGACACTGAGAGCAGCTCCGCCCACGACCCCACAAATACATTTAAAACAGCTTCACCTTAAATGTGTTTGTCCAGCGGGATTATCTGACAGCCTGCTGACCCCCATCACATCCAGCCCTCCGTGAACCGAGACTCTAACCGCAGCTACGCAGCTGGAGTTCGAACTACGCAGCTTACCGGCAGGCGGTGCGAACGTTCGTCAGAACGATGGTTCCTACCGTCTAAGTTACCTCCGTAGTTCGAACGAGGGTTTTGGGAAACGCGGCCCGCCCGGTAACTTCAGGACACTCTGATGGCGCTTCGCTCCCTGACGTATCAGCAGCAGTAACAACATAGAAGGAAGCTGTTGTAGATTTCAATGAGTCCAGGTCCAGGTCCAGGTCTTCCAGCTGTACAGTGTGACGTGTAAAGACTAAACTCTGAATGTGATTTATCTCCTCAGAGTCCAGAAGAGCTGCAGAACCTCCACCCGTCCTCCACCAGCGCCACCGACCCGGGTCCGTCTGTCCTGCCTTCAGCTCAGGGTTCAAAGAGGGAACTGTTCCCGTTGCTGTCCCGGTTTCCCCCCGATCTGAACTGGCTTTGTTTTCTCTGTAGAAACCAGCGGGGGGGCTGAAATCCAGAAACCAGTGGAGATGACGGAGAATCAACCAATCAGCTGTCAGAATGACACAGACCCCGCCCAGCCCTCTCAGGATTGGCTGACTGAGGTGACGCTCTGATCAGTGATTGAATAACAAAGATCGGTTTCCTATTGGTCCACAAAAACATGTGTGTGTGTGTGTAGGCGGAGTCTTCTCTGCTGGAGCTCTGTGACATCAGCAGCAGTGTCACGTTTACATCATCCAGGGGTGTGGCCTATAGCGGCCCTGCCTTCAGATGCCCCGCCCCCGACCCGCCGCAGCAGGAAACACACCTGAGCCTGTTTCCTGTGGAGCTGCTGCCGCACACACTGAGCAGGTACACACACACACACTCACACAGGTGTCACCGTGGCGAGGTGAGGAGCGCCCTGCAGGTCTGACTGAGTGTGTCTGACGATCCAGGACCCGGACTCTGTTCCTGGACCACCTGGAGCGGCGTTTCCGTGACGTCCTCAGCTCGGCCGCCGCCGTGGTGAGGGACAGGAAGGAGGCGGTGCGTTTGGAGCAGGAGCTGCAGCTGAAGCAACTGAACCCCAAACACATCCGGACCCACGTCTACCAGCCCCGCCTGGGTAACGCACACACACCACCGGGGGCCCCAGCGTGTCAGGGGCCCCAGCGTGTCAGGGGCGGGGCCAGTTTGTATAAAGGTGTCATACTGTGTTTTAATTTGGAGGCCAGAGCTGTTGATCAGTTTTTATTGTTTATATGAAGCCCTCTGCCCCCCTTACCGGAGGAGCCAGGACCGTTAGGAACATGGACCAGGCACAAACAAGTTCTTTATCTAAGCTGGAGCTCATGACTCTCAGAAGTGAAACCACACCGGCAGACGCAAGCTCGTCTATGTGGGCGGAGTCAGATATTCCGCCTGGTCAGAGCAGCCTCAGACACTGAGCGTCCAGCAGCAGACCATTCACAGAGCCTGTACTGCAACCACACATTTAAATATCACCAAATTCATCCTGTTGTCTTGTTGTTCCTCCCCCACATGATGACGAAGGTTCTGAAACTGACAGATTTAAATGGAAAAGACGTGACACGTCCCGCAGGGTCCTGGTCCTGGTCTCCATGACACAGTTTCCTTTCTTCAGCTCTTCAAGTCTTTCAGCGGCCTCTCGCTGACGGGCCTGTAGCAGCCGTGTTTAAGTTCTTATTATCAGGTGTGGTGTACGGGGCCCCTGGGTTAAATGGCCTCCCGTCTGCCTGTTAGCGGGAACTTAGCGGTGTTCAGAGGGTGCAGCCTGAGCAGCGTGGTGCTGTCTGCTTCCACCGTCACACTAAAGTCAGACTGTTTTGTGTGTTTAGCTGAGCTGCAGCGCCACGGGCAGCTGGTGGACGCTCACTGCGAGGAGGCGCTGGACGTGTTGACCTCCTGCAGGGAGCGGCTGCAGGAGCTGCAGACCTCCATCAGCAGGAAGAACCGGGAGTTCACCGTCGCTCTGTCTCGCATGGAGGACGACGTCCTGACGGCGGACAGCAGCCAGCGGTAACAAGCAGCTTATACATATAATATCTTCACGCTGTTTCAGGGATGTGTGAGCAGATGTTATGCAGAAGGCTGCGTCGCTGCGTCCTGAATCTGTAGACGTGGACCAGCCTCACTGACCTGCAGCCGGTTTGGCTCTGAAAGACATCAATCTGCAAACCAGGAACTGTAGCTCAGATGATCCCTGCTGCTGCCTGCGCTCATCATCTTCATCTTTAGAACCAGAAACAAGTCTGCGTGAGGCTGCAGGCCAAAGTCACATGTGACTCCGATCTGTTCTCTTTATGACAGCGTGAACAGACCGGGTCACATGGAGTCTGATCTCTTTATGACAGCGTGAACAGACCGGGTCACATGGAGTCTGATCTCTTTATGACAGCGTGAACAGACCGGGTCACATGGAGTCTGATCTCTTTATGACAGTACAGATCGGATCTTTTTAAATGCGACCTCGGTCTGGACACTCAGGTCGCGTTTGATCAGCTGTTCTGCTGCAGACGAGCCGCGCTGAACGAAAAAGCCATAATGCGGCTCTCCTCCTCCTCTACCTCGCTGTCGTCTGCGCACAGATTCCCTTTCTTCCACCTGAATCCAGCGGACCGCCGGCTCTCTGCTCAGCTGCCTGTCCTAGCAGACACAGTGGGGGGAGAGAGTTGTGGGGCGCCAGAAACCGTAGAGAAAAGAACAGGAAGTTGTGAACACATAGTTCGGGAGAAATGTGACCCGTGAGAGGACTAACTGGAGCTGACCTCTGTGGCCTCCATGTTTACTGCTGCCTGTGACGTCGTGTTGTTCTTCTGCGCATTTAAACTATAATGTGTCAAACAAAAAGAATGCATCATGTGACCTCTTTCACATTAATCGAGCTGCAACGATTGGTCGATTAACCAATTAGTTAACTAAACCGATGTCAACTATTCAGTTAATCGCTCTGAATCCTTGTTTTAAAGAAAAACCATCCAAATCCTCTGATCCAGCTTGATCTCAGCCGGGTCCACCGGAGAGCTTTGTTGGCGCTGTGGTTGCTATGATACATAATATTATATTTTATGCAGCACACAGTCCGTAGGCGTCCTCGCTCCGCATGAAGAGACGGCTGAAACATGGAGAGCGAGGGGACGAGCGCTGCGTTTCACCCAGAGCTGAACATATTTCAACTCTCGCCGACCAAAAGATAAAAGACGCTCAGCGTGCCGCCGCGTTTACCGCGCTGGAAAGACGCCTTGGTTTTCTTTCCTCCTCTGTGACAGGAAACTGAGGACGTCACCTCGATTGATTAGGAAAATGATTGACAGGTTAATCGTTAATGAAAATGAGTGTTAGTCCAGCCCGGCATGAAATCACAGCTGACCCTAAAGATACCATTTGTTGTGATGGCAGCGCCTGTAACAGCTGATCTGTGGTCAGCGTGGCTGACGAGTCGTCTGTCTGTGTGTCTGCAGCGTGGCCGCCCTGAGCTCCGCCCTGCAGGACCGTCTGGATCAACACATCAAAGACACCCAGCGCTGTCGGACCAGCTTCAGACAGACGGTTCAGGCGCGACTGCAGGAGGTCAGAAACAGAACCACTCGGCTCCTCAACTCCTTCAGGTAACTCCCGGAACTCCCGGAACTCCCGGAACAACAGAAGCTCACCATTAAACGGCGTTTCTCTCCTCCTGCAGGCTGTTCAGTGAAGGAGGCGAGTTCGCTCCTCAGGAGGTGAAGCTGTTTCAGAGGAGACTGAAGGAGGAAACCAAACAGATCAGCGTGACAGAGGAGGCCATCTTCTCTGAGCTGGAGGCCTTTGAGTCCAGGAGTTTACAGCAGGTGTGGAGATTAACCTCGTTCTCTTTAACAGGTGCGACCAATCAGACCACAGCTTTACCCCCTGTGCTCCTCCTCCAGGTGAAGGAGGCGTCTGGAGGGTTCGAGGAGAAGCTCTCCTTCCTGAAGTCTGAGGTCACGTTCATGGAGAAGGTCCAGAAGATCATCAGCAGCACGCAAGTTCACATTAAAGCTGAGGTACCTGCCTGTCTCGGGTTTCCAGCCGTGCATTTTTAGGCTCGTTCTGCAGCGTCACGTCAGAAAAGGGGCGTGGAAACACCAAAACAACCTCCTCAACACCTGCAAAAACGTTTGTGCCCTGACTTCAGGTGTTTCAGAGTTAACGCTGTTTCTTCCTGGATATGATGCTGACACGTTACTGCCGTCTGAGAGTAACTAGTTATATCCCAATCTTACTGTCTCTGGACTGTAAAGCTTTACTCTGCCTTTGGGTTCCTGTCTGCTGTTTGACGGGCGCATTATTCTGACAGTAAGTAACTGATGGTCTTCGCCATAAAAATCAACCTGTTGATTAATAGCGGGGGGGGGGCAGGATGAACCGTCTCCCGATTTAGAAAGACGCTGTGCGCTGGAGGTACAGCGGCTGCAGCCTCTCTGATCAGGAAAGTAACTGGTTAAAGTCAGGACTGGACTGGACCGCGACAAAAAATCGGCCCTGGCATTTTTGGCCCAGGCGACCCACCAAAATGGGTCGGACACTCCTCGCCAACACACCATCCTTCCATTTAGGGGCTCAGATTACACTGAGCCTGAGGCCATGACAACCAGACAAGAACACATTTTAATAGGCCGACTATACCGGAACAAAAAGAAGATTTTAAGCATTAAACAATTAATTTCCTGCATTCTGGAGACATTTTCTGCACCTGGGAAGAACAAAATTCAGGTGGCAGGTGACGATTCAGAATATAAAAATCTAATCAGCAGCTTCTTATTGTTTTTAGCCTGGTTACTTTTGTGGTTTTCTTCTATATTTACATGCACTGCAGGATTATTGTGCAAATAAACCTTTTTATAGCTTTTTTATTTGTTTTGTAACATTTCTTGGTGCGAGCTGTTTCAGAACATCTTTAACAAATGCTTTTAAACAGTGGTGGCTCCATGTCCCCAGCGTCCCCAGCGTCCCCAGCGTCCCCAGCGTGAATGACCCACCCTGCAAGTGGTCCTCAGATCTGTGGTCCTCAGGTCTGTGGTCCTCAGATCTGTGGTCCTCAGGTCCTCAGGTCTGTGGTCCTCAGGTCCTCAGATCTGTGGTCCTCAGGTCTGTGGTCCTCAGATCTGTGGTCCTCAGGTCTGTGGTCCTCAGATCTGTGGTCCTCAGGTCTGTGGTCCTCAGGTCTGTGGTCCTCAGGTCTGTGGTCCTCAGATCTGTGGTCCTCAGGTCTGTGGTCCTCAGGTCTTTGGCTGACAGAGTCTCTGAACATGTGTGACCTTCTCAGGCAGCCAGCAGTCAGCAGCAGCAGGCGGCCGTCAGCAGCAGGCTGCAGGACCTGAGGAGGGAGCTGCAGAACACTCAGGTACACGTAGGTCACGTAGTACTACTGCAGTACTTTGAACAGTGCTGCTGGATTTCGACTCCCTCAGTGTAGTACTTCTGTAAGGAAACGTTAATGTTGCCTTCATGCCTCTCTGTCTCTGCAGGTGTCTCCGGACCAGGTGTGTTCTCTCCTGTCGTCAGTCTCTGAAGGACTCAGGAAGTGCTGTCAGCACCTGGACTTCTCATTGGTAGGCTCCTCCGGTATTTGGACCTCTTTTATATCTACTTCCTTCCTACCTGCGCTCCCACCTGCACACCTGCTGTCTCACCTCTCACCTGTCTACCTGGACTCCCTCTGGTTCTACCTTTCTGAATCCGGACTATATGTTAACAGCCTGGACCTGTTTGTCCTGATGTGGTCTACATCATGTCCACGTGGATTACAGTCTGTGTGACTCTGTGTTCAGGACTCCACCCTGCAGGAAAACCTCTCAGCTCATCCTGAACCCAGGAAGCAGGTCTGCTTAGCCACGCCTCCTGGTTTACTGCAGCCGAGCAGGATGGGCGGGGACCTCCTCGATGACCCTGTTGTGGGTGTCATCAAGTCCCTGAACAGGTACGTGGTCCCCCCGATCCCGCTGAGTAATACTGCAGGGACCACGAGGAGTTCTGCTCGTCTTTAACCTTCCTTCTTCTCTTCTGTCACATCAGGTTCTGTCTGAGCCGGGACGCAGAGAGGCCGGATCGAGGAAGACCAGCTGCTGGTAAAAACTCTCTGTTCAGACACTAAAACCTCCGACAACACGAACGTCTTTTGTTAAATCAAACAGAGATTCAGACGCACCTTGCTGACCAAGCTAGCCTGCTCCACCCTCTCGTCCAAATACGGTCACGCCTGGTTGGCGACGGCCAAAATGCCAAACGAGGCTTTAAACAGCCGGTCTGTCCTGTTTCAGCTTGAACTCGCCCGCTTCACATAATAAAGCCCCGCCCACTGCTCTGTCGAAATGACTCGACGTGGTCCCGCTCTTGTCTTTAAGTCTGGTAACGGCTCACGGGAGCTGAAGCTGAAACCCGCCTGTCTAACAGCAGTTTGTGTGTCTGCAGGTCCTGTCCAGCGTCCTCAACAGCGATGTCCCGAGTCTGTTGGTACGCTGAGGTAAACACTCCACCTGTCTGGGGTCCTGCTCTAACAGCAAAGCTGATTAGAGAGGGGTGGTGTGAGAGTCCAGGCTGCTGGGACGGGACATTTGGTTTCAGTCCAGATAAACCCTGAAACCCGGTTAAAGAGGCCACATCCTGCTGTTTGCTCCTCACCTCTCCTTCTGGTCCCACCTGTGACACGGTGGACCCGGGGACGAGCAGAATGCGACCTCTTTAACAGGGTGTGTGACCTGGCAGGATTTAAAGCTGTCAGACGTGTTGGTTCGTCGGTGATTCAGGATTCAGTGTTTAGATTTTGCTTCACTGTGATTCAGCTGAAACAGACTGACAGTAAACGTGTGTGTGTGTGTGTGTGTGTGTCAGCGTGAGGAGGGGCTGCAGGTCCATCAGGACCGACAGGAAGTTCCAGGTGTTTGGGCCCAAACCAGAACCAGAGGCCAGCACACGGTGAGTCCCAGCTGTGGGTCTGATGTAGTCCTGGAGCAGAACCTCAGCCGGCTGTTGGTCACCTGTGTGTTTGTGTTGCAGCTCCTTCAGCGCCACCATCAACAGCGTGCTGTGGGAAGCCAATGATGTCCTCCTGTTGGTTGCCGAGGTAACACACACACGTTCAAAGTGACG
This sequence comes from Micropterus salmoides, assembly GCF_014851395.1. NCBI lineage: Eukaryota > Metazoa > Chordata > Actinopteri > Centrarchiformes > Centrarchidae > Micropterus > Micropterus salmoides. The sequence goes on along the minus strand of NW_024044459.1, from coordinate 38,457,216 downwards.
CGGGTGAATTTAAAAGTTCTGCTGTTGTGTCAATTATGTTTCTAAAACCCGCTCAGGACTTTTACCAGAGCGAGCGCTGCGCCCAGTTCCTCCTAGTTCCTGACAGTCTGGACCAATGGGCTGACAGCATGCAGCAGAGGCTGCTGGGATACCAGGAACAGGCCCGAAGGTTTCTGAGCACGAGCAGAGAAGGTAGACACGCACACACAGAAACACACACCTCCTTAACCTAACCCCATAAAGCCAGTCCAGTCTGGACCCTGCAGCTCCCTGAGGGCCTGACCCGGAGTGAGGACCCCCTAAACCCTAATCCTGCCTGTCTGTCTCTCAGAGCTGGCGACCCACCTGTCTGTGTTGGAGGAGCTGCTGCGTGCGTTACCTGCAGTTCTGATCAGTAACCATGAGCGACAGCGGGGGGCGGGGCTTAGAGAGGAGGTGGGCAGAGTCAGACTGAAGCTGAAGGAGACGCTGGTGGCCAGCGAGAAGGAGAAGGTGAGCACCGGTCTGTCAGCACCGGTCAGCTGACAACAGGTAGAGGTCAGGTAGAGCTGACGCTCTCTCCTCTCTCAGGGTGAGGTCGTCCGGCGGCTGCGAGCGTCTCTCAGACACGACGAGCTTCAGACTCTGATCGGCAGGGAGGAGCTCAGACAGCAGCAGCTGCACGGCGCCATCTGCAGCGCACACCAGGAAATACAGGTAAGAGGAGGGCGTAGTCACCTGTCAACATCAACACCTGCAGGAGTCACTCAGCACCTGTGTTTGTGTTCAGGACTTTGTGCGAGTCAGAGGGGAGGAGTTTGTGACATCACTGGCGTCTCTGACGGAGAACCTGCTTCATCAGCTGGATGACCTGCTCACACCTGCAGGTGACCTTTGACTTTTACCAGGCCTGTTTTAACACAGTGCAACAGGAGAGCACGCCACAGACTGCAGGATTTATTGTATATATATGTAACATATATATATATATATGTATATATATATGTGTATCTATAGTATATGTATATATATATGTGTATCTATAGTATATGTATATATATATGTGTATCTATAGTATATGTGTATATATGTATATGTATGTATATATGTGTATCTACAGTATATGTGTATATATATGTATATGTATGTATATATGTGTATCTATAGTATATGTGTATATATATGTATATGTATGTATGGGGGGGTAATGGCGGTCTGTGGGCCTGTAGTGGAGCTCACATTTGAAGGTGCACCTGAACACAACCCCCCCACATCAGTGACAAGTTGACCTCATGTCTGTAACGCCTGCAAGGCGCCTCTCCAAACGGAAGATGGCCATAACCAGTGCCCTGCCTGCCTGGGCAGGGGTCTCTGATCCCTGTATGAACTGTAGGTTTATGTCACTGTCAGTGAGAAGGGCTAGACTTGCAGAGCTAGGCGGTGATACTACCGCAGAGGCAGGCCGGTCTCACACGGTCCACCTAAGAAATCAAGGAAGGTGGACTCCTTGGCTCTCAAAATTGATGGACTTTCATCTGAGTTTGCCCAGATTAAGGAACTTTTTGCTCAATCTCCAGCCTGATAATAGGGGGCCAGCTCCCAGTGGTGACTCCGCCACAAGGAACTCGCCTCAAGAGGATGATGTGCTATCGACTGCAGCCTCCTGCAGTTCGTTTACAGATAAAGGGGAAGAAGGGCAAGACGAGGAGGAGGACACGCTCTCCTGGGCCTCTGATGTTTTTTTCAGGCATCTGAGGGGGCACTGTTATGTGGGTCGGAGGCCGGCAGGTCCTCACTAAAGCCAGTGATTCGCTTGGCTTTAGCGCACCTGGGGCTGGGTGAAGCTCCTGTGGCGCCAGCAACTTCAACTGCTTTTTTCAGGCAGAATCCGTAGCCCTCTGCCATCGCAGTCCCTCCTTCTAAGCCCGATATTGAAGAGCTCCTAAGGTGCTGGTCAGACCCCAAGTTACTGTCTCATCACACCAGTGATTGCAGGAACTTGGCTGCCATGCAGGATGCAGATAACTATGGTTTGGACCGTCTGGCCCCAGTCGAGCCTACCATTGCCTCATTGATTGTGTCACCTGGTGAGGCTCTCAGACAGGATGCACGTTGCCCTTGTCCTCAGTGTAGACTGACTCGCCAGGACTTATAACATGGCAGCACACATGGGCTGTATTGGTAATTCCTTTTCTCACCTCATCTTGGCTCTGTCTTAGATCCTACAGGAGTCCGGTGCAGGCTCCTCGGCCCAGACTCTTAGTGATGCATCCCTTCAGATCTTTGCATTCATTGTCTAGTGAGCTTGGAAGGTTGATGTCGACATTGATGCTGGCACGACGCCAGGTCTGGCTGCCAAGAGGACCGGCCCCAGGTGGCCGCCACCCCGGGGGCCATAGGGGCTGGGGGGGTCAGACCTGAAAACCACAGTGCTGTCGTCGGACGCTTCTCTCTGCAGCACCTCAGGTACTGGGAGCGTAAGACCACAGACCATTGGACGGTGTCCACACTGTCCAAGGGATACACACTACAGTTCCGACAGCGGCTGCCACTTTTCTGCGGGATCAGAAGGTTTGTGGTCAGAGATCCAGCAAAATCCCTGGCCCTCAGCCAGGAACTTACAGCCCTTCTAGAGAAGGCCGCCATCGAGCTTGTAGAAGGGCATACATGGCTCTATGGGTTCTATTCAGTGTAGTTTTTAATTCAGAAGAAGGATGGTGGGTTTTTCCCAATCCTGGACCTGAGGGGGCTGAACAAGTTTTTACAGGTGCTTCCATTCAGAATGTTACGGATGGCAGATGTCCTCCAGTCAGTGATGCGGGGGCTTTGTAATCCTCAAGAATGCCTATTTTCATGTGCCTATTGCACCACACCACAGGCAGTTCCTGAGGTTCGCCTTTCGAGGACAGGCTTATCAATTCAAGGTGATGCCGTTCGGTCTCTCACTGGCTCCTCGTATATTCACAAGGTACATGGCAGCCGCCCTTTCCCCGATGCAAGCCGCAGGGTTGACGATCTTGTCTTACCTGGATGATTTGCTAATCATTTCCCCGACTGCAGGGCAGGGAGTCAGGGACGGAGATTTGCTCCTTGGCCATGTGAACCAGCTGGGCCTTACGGTGAACTACACAAAGAGCAAGCTTACACCCAGTCAGAAGGCAAATTACCCCTGGGTATGGCACTCGACTCGCAGTTAATGAGAGCCTCCCTTACCCCAAAGAGAGTGCAGGATATCCGGCAGCTTCTAGGTTGCTTTCAGAGGGGCAGGATTTTGAAATATGGCCTTCTCAGGCTGCTGGGCATGCTGACAGCAGCGTCCATAGTCATCCCTCTGGGTCTTCTGTCTTTACATCCCCTTCAAATCTGGGTCAACTGGATCCCTAGTGGCACAGGGGCGGGGGCTATCAGAGTGTCCAGCCTTTTTGCCAGGCCTTGGAGTTCTGGCTGGGAAAAATGTATCTTGCCTGGGGGGTTCTTCTGGGAGTGATCCCCTCCCACATGGAGGTTGTGGAGACAGACGCCTCTTTATCAGGCTGGGTTAGGGTTCATAGAACCGTAGTTACATTCGTAACTCTCGTTTTTTCTCATTTCCATAGAAACAGAGGCAGCGTCATCACAACACCCCTGTGAGGACACAGTTACCATGGAGACGGAGGCGGAGACAGGAAGCAGGTACCACCTGACCTCTGCTGCATGTTGGACCCACAGACGTGTACCGACGCTGCGTTCCAGACGGCTCAGAACTCGGACATTTCTACGTAGAAATTTCACAATGGATATATGTGTGTGTGTGTTTCAGTACGTGGTCCGGTATCGCGTACCTGTCGCCCCCCACCAACAGCCCTGCTGACCCACTATCCACTGTTACCATGCCAACAACAGCATCCATCACCACGACCAGGTGCGCCCTGGGACATCTGGCTGTTATAGAGCAGAGAGACGCTGCTGTGAAGGTACACACACACACACACACACACACACGTTAAACACCTACAAACATAATGTGGTTTAACATACGTGATTAATGTTTGTGTGTTAGCGGTTCGAGCAGCTGTTCAGGTCGGAGATGTCGCGTTCAGATGACGACAAACGAAGACGACTGAGTGAACTACAGAGCTGGAACACACACTGGAGACAGCAGATACACACTCTGAGACACACACACCAACACTAACACACTCTGAGACACACACACCAACACTAACACACTCTGAGACACACACACACACTAACACACTCTGAGACACACACACTAACACACTCTGAGACACACACACTAACACACTCTGAGACACACTCTGAGACACACACACTAACACTAACACACTCTGAGACACACACACACACTAACACACTCTGAGACACACTCTGAGACACACACACCAACACTAACACACTCTGAGACACACACACACACTAACACACTCTGAGACACACACACTAACACACTCTGAGACACACACTAACACACTCTGAGACACACTCTGAGACACACACACTAACACACTCTGAGACACACACACACACTAACACACTCTGAGACACACACACTAACACTAACACACTCTGAGACACACACACACACTAACACACACACCAACACTAACACACTCTGAGACACACACACACACACTAACACACACACCAACACTAACACACTCTGAGACACACACACTAACACTAACACACTCTGAGACACACACACACACACTAACACACTCTGAGACACACACACTAACACACACACCAACACTAACACACACACTAACACACACACTAACACACTCTGAAGTGTGATGAGAGCAGCTGATTGGCTGTTTGCTGTGATGTCATCGGCTGTATTGATGTTTGTTAATAAACCACAGAAGAAGAACTCGTCTTGTTGTGGGTGCTTTAGATGTAGTTTCATGCATCCACCAGCGTGTGGAGCAGCATGTTGTCTGGGGAAAAAACCAGCAGCTCAGTTTTGTCTGAATTTAGTTGCAGAAAGTTTTCTGCCACCCATTTGTTAATGGCGGCTAAGCAAGTGTGCAACAAGGACAGTTTGTCTCGCCTATCAGGGCTGAAAGATAAATATAATTGGATGTCATCAGCATAGCAATGATAAGATATTTATTCAAAACTACCAATAATCTTTCAGAGAGGAAGCATTAACAGACAAACAGCAGGGGGCCGTGATATATGTCAGAGTCTGACATATATGTTCCTATGTACACAGAGAAACTCCTGTCAGAGAGATGGGAGGAAAACCAGTCCAGAGCTGATCCAGTAATGGCCACAGATGTTTTCAGTCCATCAATCAGAGTGCAGTAATCACCAGTATCAAACGCTGCACTGAGATCTAATAGCACAGAACATTTACCCCCATCAAAATATAATTTGAGACCCTAAGGAGGGCAGTCTCACTTATGGTCTTTATGAAAGCCAGACTGAAACTTATCAAAGAGAATCCAAAACATTATTTAGCTGGTTCTCAACAACCTTTTCTAGAATTAGGCCTCTAGTTTTTAAACAAAGCTGCATCAAGACAGGCTGAACGACCGCATGCTTACAACAGCTGGGGACCTGGCCCAGCTGAAGAGCTGAGTTTACAATAGAAACCAAACCTGGGCCAAGTAATGAATGGATTTTAAAAGCAAAGATGTGGGTAAAATATCAACAGGGCTTTGGGAAGGTTTCATCGTGCCCACTAACTTAATGATGTCATTCAGTGTAACGGGGCAGAAGGAGTCCAGTATTGAAAGTCTGTGATGTTTAACTATATGGGGGTTTGCACCTCAGGAGACCCATCTGTCAAACTCCTGAAGTTCGCTGACGACACAACCGTCATCATCCTCATCCGGGACGGTGACGAGTCGGCCTACAGACGGGAGGTTGATCAGCTGGCTCTCTGGTGCGGTCAGTACAACTTCGAGCTTAACACGCTCAAAACTGTGGAGATCACAGTGGACTTCCTCCTGAAGTCCACGGTGATCTCTGCCCCCCATCACCATACTCAACAGCCCTGTGTCTGCTGTGGAATCCTTCAGGTTTCTGGGTTCCACTATTTCCCAGGACCAGAAGTGGGAGCCCAACACCGACACCATCATCAAGAAGGCCCAGCAGAGGATGTACTTCCTGCGTCAGCTCAGGAAGCTCAACCTGCCTAAGGACCTGCTGATCCAGTTCTACACAGCCATCATCCGGTCTGTCCTCTGCACCTCCATCACTGTCTGGTTTGGATCTGCCACCAAAAAGGACAGGAGCAGACTACAACGGACAGTCAGGACTGCAGAAAACCTGCCCTCCATTCAGGACTTATACATTTCCAGAGTCAGGAAACGGGCAGGAAACATCACTGCAGATCCATCTCACCCCAGACACAACCTGTTCCAGCTCCTCCCCTCTGGTAGGCGCTACAGAGCACTGTACGCCAAAACCAACAGACTCAGGAACAGTTTCTTCCCACAAGCCATCACTCTGATGAACAGCTGATTTCTGACTCACAGTGTCAGGAACAATTCCTGTGCAATAACCCAGTAACTCTGTCTCTAATCAGCACCTGTTTACTGGTTTCCACTTATTATTTATTTATTCACCATTCTCTGTTTCAGTGCTGTTCATAATATAATACTGTAATACTGCACTCATTACACTGTGTACCTGTATATCACATCCACCTCCGACATGTACACAATAATGGCAATAAAAACGTCATCATTGCACGATTGTCTCAATCGGTCTGTTTTTGTTCACAGTCTTTATATATGTGTTCTCTATACTGTAGCCTGTGTTTGATTATTTTTGTCTTATTGTATTATTGTATAATAAGCACACCGTGAGCATTGTCCAGAGTCAAACTCCTTACATGTGTAAACATACCTGGCAATAAAGCTGATTCTGGTTCTTAGAACTGAGAGTTGGAATATGACCATGACCCCCGGGTGTGTCGACAATATAAATGCGCGGTGCAAATAGTCCGGATATTTTATCTGATACACAACTAATAACTATGATAGATTTTTTTGTGCGCATCAATCTGTGTCGGCCCTGTTCAGTGTAGCTATGGAGTTAGACAGGGAAGTATTTTGTCTCCCTTTCTTTTTAATGTCTACATGGATGATTTATCAAAGCTGCTAAACAGCTTGCATGGTTTCTAACACAATCGTCAACCACTTGATGTACGCAGACGATTTGGCGACTCTTTGTCCTTATAGTGCTGGTCTCCAACACTTACTGAGGGTTTGCTCTCAGCCCGGATCAGACTGTGACATGAAGTTTAATGCAAAGAAGAGTAATATTATGATTGTTAGGAAACATTTCCTGACTTGTCTGGTCCTTAAAGTCTGTGATGAGGCTAAATATTTGGGGCATTATCTAACTGACGAGCTGTCAGATGATGGGGACATTTATGCACAGCTAATGTATTGATTAGCAAGCTTAGTGTGTGCTCAGTATCTGTTAAGACCTCCCTTTTTACAGCGGATTGTACCCCTATGTATGCTGCCCATTTGTGGAGGTGCTACAGAAGGAGCAGCATGCAGAAGCTCAGAGTAGCACAATGATGTCTGAGGCTGCTGCTGAAGGAGCCTTGATGCAGCGGTCAGTGTTGGTGTGGCCCCCTGCTCTGCTGCGCTGCACACTCTCATGTACAGATACATGTGTAGTTATCAGACTCTGCCAACAGTACCATCTGAGCACCGACCAGCCCGGCACTAAGTTCACTCAGGTTCTGTTCCTGAATGTGGATCATCTGCGTTTTAGCCTCTATGTAAAAAGGCTCTGTAATATTGTGGTCTGTTTCTTCCTTTGTCTACTTTAGTGTTTGTTTAACTTTTTCATTGTTTGTCTTTTGGACCGGGGGTGTCCTTAATAAAAGCTTTATAATAAAAGCTTGATAACTGATATAACGGTAGTCCTTTATTTGGACGTCACCTCAGTATGTTACTTGTAATAAACGTCAGTTACATGATGGAAGCTGTATAACTTGTAACACCTTAGCCATGGCTGCTATCACGTTAAGTAATTCTCCACACCGCTAGCTTATTTTGAGTAATGTTGCTGCTGTCTGCTGGGCTGTGTGGGATTACTGTCTGGACACCTGAGAGAGAAAGGTACTTTTTATATCTGTCACTAGATTTTAGTGATTGGTTCTTGTTGAGGACCAGGCCCCGTATTTATCAAGCTTCTCAGAGTTACTCATAAGAACTCTGATAAGAACTGACTTAAGAGTAAAAATAATCTTGACTCAAAGCTTAAAAGTTAGTTATCAAGCATCAAAGTCCTAATTTGTGTGAAGTGTAGGACTGAATGTAGTGTGTCAGTCTTAGTGCTGATTCATGACACTTTGCTGCGCTGCAAACAGGATTTTAGATGACGATGTAAATTCACATTGAATGGTGAAACTCCTCAGAGGAGTTAATTAGCTGATCAGAGAGCTCTTCTCCAGTTGCAGTTCTGAAGAAGGAAAACTCAAATACAGAATATAGTTTTATTTTTTCAAGACTTTGAAAACCTTCAAAACTTAGTTTTGACTTTTCCTTTTTTGTTAGATTTTGTATTTGTTTCAACCTTTGTTTTCAGTTTTGAAACATGGCAGGTATTCATCCCATAGACCCGTGTCACCTGTGTTCCCCCGGTGGTCATCTTTGTTTAGTGTTCTGCTGGTTGCTGTGCTGCAGCTGCAGTTACTGACTTGCGTTTGTGCAGCTCTCACTGCATGAATCCACATACTGATTTCCATCCTGATGAAGTGAAGCAGAGCTTTTCCTTTAACTCTGTATGAACCAGTCTGCTGGCTGCTGTTCTGTGTATTCACATGTTCATCTCACCTACAGTAAACTGGTAAAATGACTCCAGAGGGAGTTCACTGAGATGTTTCTGAGCTGATGAAAAGTTCTTTACAAAACAACCTGAGTGTTTTTTCTGTCCAATCACAGGACTACAGGCTGAAGGACAACACACCTCAACAGGTAAAGACAGAAAGAATCACAGAAGCAGAATCAGAAGTCAAGTTTTAGTTTAGTCTCTTGAATTCACTTCTTTACTGATGACTCTCTGGTTTCTGTTCAGAGCCTGTCAGGTTGGTGGGAGGAGCCAGTCACTGTGCAGGAACACTGGAGGTGAAACATCAGGGAGACTGGAGACCAATGAGTTGCTCTGGCTCTGACTGGACCCTGAAGGCAGCAGCTGTTGTCTGTAGCGAGCTGGACTGTGGCTCTGCTGTTTCTGTAGGAGAGAGAAAGGAGTCCTCAGACAGACCTGTGTGGTGGATCAGTTCTGTCTGTGTTCAGTCTGGATCTGCTCTGAGAGAGTGTGTAACATCATCTTCCTCTTCTTCCATCCTGGAGTTCACCTGCTCAGGCAAGCCCATCAGTGACATCATCTATGACATCATCTCTCACAGTAATGTACCCAGGTTGACTCACACTCAGCAGCTAGCATAGCAGCAGGCTGTCTCTGGCAGCCATGACGGAGTCTGATGTGCTGCTGCCTCAGTAAATCAGGAGCTGAATGCACCCAGATACAGGTGCTGGTCATATAATTAAAATATCATCAAAAAGTTGTTTTATTTCAGTAATTCCATTCAAAAAGTGAAACTTGTATAATGTATACATTCATTCCACACAGACTGATATATTTCAAGTGTTCATTCCTTTTAATTTTGATGATTATAACTGACAACTAATGAAAACCCCAAAATCAGTATCTCAGAAAATTTGAATATTGTGAAAAGGTTCAATATTGAAGACACCTGGTGCCACACTCTAATCAGCTAATTAACTCAAAACACCTGCAAAGGCTTTTAAATGGTCTCTCATTCTAGTTCTACACAATCATGGGGAAGACTGTTGACTTGACAGCCGTCCAAAAGACGACCATTGACACCTTGCACAAGGAGGGCAAGACACAAAAGGCCATTGCTAAAGAGGCTGGCTGTTCACAGAGCTCTGTGTCCAAGCACATTAATAGAGAGGCGAAGGGAAGGCAAAGATGTGGTAGAAAAAAGTGTACCAGCAATAGGGATAACCGCTCCATGGAGAGGATTGTGAAACAAAACCCATTCAAAAATGTGGGGGAGATTCACAAAGAGTGGACTGCAGCTGGAATCAGAGCTTCAAGAACCGCCACGACGTATGCAAGACATGGGTTTCAGCTGTCGCATTCCTTGTGTCAAGCCACTCTTGAACAAGACACAGCGTCAGAAGCGTCTCGCCTGGGCTAAAGACAAAAAGGACTGGACTGCTGCTGAGTGGTCCAAAGTTATGTTCTCTGATGAAAGGAAATTTTGCATTTCCTTTGGAAATCAAGGTCCCAGAGTCTGGAGGAAGAGAGGAGAGGCACAGAATCCACGTTGCTTGAAGTCCAGTGTAAAGTTTCCACAGTCAGTGATGGTTTGGGTGCCATGTCATCTGCTGGTGTTGGTCCACTGTGTTTTCTGAGGTCCAAGGTCAACGCAGCCGTCTACCAGGAAGTTTTAGAGCACTTCATGCTTCCTGCTGCTGACCAACTTTATGGAGATGCAGATTTCATTTTCCAACAGGACTTGGCACCTGCACACAGTGCCAAAGCTACCAGGACCTGGTTTAAGGACCGTGGTATCCCTGTTCTTAATTGGCCAGCAAACTGGCCTGACCTTAACCCTATAGAAAATCTATGGGGTATTGTGAAGAGGAAGATGCGATACGCCAGACCCAACAATGCAGAAGAGCTGAAGGCCACTATCAGAGCAACCTGGGCTCTCATAACACCTGAGCAGTGCCACAGACTGATGGACTCCATGCCACGCCGCATTGCTGCAGTAATTCAGGCAAAAGGAGCCCCAACTAAGTATTGAGTTCTGTACATGCTCATACTTTTCATGTTCATACTTTTCAGTTGGCCAACATTTCTAAAAATCCTTTTTTGTATTGGTCTGAAGTAATATTCTAATTTTCGGAGATACTGACTTTGGGATTTTCATTAGTTGTCAGTTTTAATCATCACAATTAAATGAAATAGACATTTGAAATATATCAGTCTGTTTGGACTACAGTTGAAAATTAGCCTGCTGGCTAACACTGGCACATTTACAGAAATGTTTATTAATGTGCACTGTCCTTAAATAAATAAATGAAATGAAATGAAAATAATGAATGAATATAATATCCAAATGGAATTACTGAAATAAATCAACTTTTGATGATATTCTAATTATATGACCAGCACGTGTGTGTGTGTGTGTGTGTATGTATGTATATGTATATATATGAAACATGTCTGCTGCTTCAGGAGGCCCCGGGGCCAAAGGAGTCCAGCCCCTATCCCTGTTAGAGCTGTTGGAGCATTTTCTAAGCAGCTTTTTCTTCTGGGTTCCAGATCTTCTTAGAACATTAAGACAGAATGAAAAGTGATGAACTTGTTTGTGTGGAGAGCAAAGATTGTGGAGTAGCTGTGCAGAAGGAACAGAGCAGAGAAATCTGCAGATGATGATGTTGTGCTGTTGTTTGGAAACATGTTGAAAGTGTTCAGACGTGGAGAACAAGTGTGACAGAGTATTAAATGGAAATGTGCTGGTGAACTTGCTGCAGTCTGTGCTGGTAGAAAGATGTGTTCTGTTGTTAATGATGAACTGATGTTGGAGTTGTGCTGAGTCCACCTTGAATCACTGAATTGTTGTTTCATGACATGTTTTTCTTTTGTGTCTGCTGTCTTTATCTCTATTTCATCTTCTATTATCTCTCCAGACTCTGTCAGGCTGCTGGACGGGACTAGTCTGTGCTCAGGCAGACTGGAGGTGAAGTCTAACCAGTCTAACCAGTCTAACCAGAGGTGGTCCTCAGTGTGTGAAGCTGACTTTGACCAGCAGGATGCAGAGGTGGTCTGTAGGGAGCTTGGCTGTGGGGCTCCTTCAGTCCTCCAGGGGGCGCTCTATGGAGAAGTGGAGGCTCCGATGTGGACCAAAGAGTTCCAGTGTGGAGGCCATGAGTCTGCTCTCCTGGACTGTAGAAGCTCAGGCTCAGCTAGAAACACCTGCTCACCTGGAAAAGCTGTTGGACTCACCTGCTCAGGTAGAAGAGGAGCTGCAGCTTTGATTTGGATCATTTCTGTTCTGATGAAACTCACTTTATTGTTTTACTGATGACTCTCTGGTTTCTGTTCAGAGCCTGTCAGGTTGGTGGGAGGAGCCAGTCGCTGTGCAGGAACACTGGAGCTGAAATATCAGGGAGACTGGAGACCAGTGAGATACTCTGACTGGACCCTGAAGGAAGAAGCTGTTGTCTGTAGAGAGCTGGACTGTGGCTCTGCTGTTTCTGAAAGATGGAGAATGGCGTCCTCATACAGACCAGTGTGGTGGATCAGGTCTGACTGTGTTCAGTCTGGATCTGCTCTGAGGGAGTGTGTAGAAACAGGTCCCTCTTCCTCCATCCTGGATCTCACCTGCTCAGGTAAGCCCATCAGTGACATCATGTATGACATCATGTATGACAGTAATGTCTCCAGTGTGTCCTCTCCTCTGTCTCAGTGTCTCAGTGGTTTCCATTGGACTGAACTGTAAAGTTCTCCAGGACAGTGACGTCCTAAAGTGTAGAGAGGTGGGCTTGTTTCTGGAAGCTTCACCTGACAGGACACACCTGGAGGAACCTGTCTGTCTGTCTGTCTCTGTGTTTGGGGACGTCCCACCAGGTGGATCCAGTCCCTCCTTTTACAGTCTGTCATCGCTCTGCTCCATGTTTGTTACCCGTGTCAGACCTGTGACATCACTTCCTTCTTCAGGGGCCATTTTGTTGATGTGACCTTTCATCATCTGTTTACAGACCTGCTGCTTCAGCCCAACATCTCTGCGTCCTCCTCCGTGGACGGGGTCTCCGAGGCCCAGCAGCAGGGCTTTCAGGTGTCCAGGGGCTCCACCTTCACCTCCTCCATCACATCACAGAACTACACCCAGCCAGCTGTCAATCACTCTGCCCACTTCCTGTTTCCTGCCGCAGAGCCCGCCCACCAAGGAAGCTACAGCTGTGTTTATCACGTCCATGTTTTTTCTCATGACTTCTCCTCTGAGAGCCGTCGGCTGTCTCTCACTGTCTCAGGTAAGCTGAAGCAGAGCAGCTGAAACGTCACACTGTTTCCATGCAGCTTTGGAAAAGATGATCCGTCCGAACTGACTGAACACGATCAGCTGATAGTTTCCAAGCATGTTGTGTTTCTGAGTGACACTGTGACTGCTGTCATGTACGGTGGCCCTGAGGGCGCGACACGCTGGAAACTGAGCTAACATGGACGTTTTGGTGGCGTTTCCCTGCAGTGCCCCGCGTGTTCGTCCCTTTTTAGTTCCCCTGGAGTTCCCACGTTTGCTCCACATTTCACTGAGATATGTGGAGCAAAAGTGAGAGAACGAGGAACTTTTTGTTCCTTCATTTGTGAGCAAAAAGCAGCTCTGAGTATTCACTGTCTGGGTATCTCTGGATAATCCGTAATTAGGGCCCAAGCACGACCGTGCGAGGTCCCTATTGAATTTGTAAAGATTATATATATATATATATATATATGAGAGAGAGAGAGATTTTTTTTTTTTTTTCTTCTGCAAAGTAAGCTCCATTTTGGGGACCTGAGCATACTTGAAAACTCACCAAACTTTGCACACATGTCAGAACTGGTGAAAAATTTCGTATTTTGGGTTTCGCGCATGGGCGTGGCAAAATGACTCGCTAGCGCCACCCAGAAAATTGGAAAAAATTAGCCCCTTGTTCACGTTCAACCTACATACATGTATCATATCATGACGCACAAAAACGCCTCAAGAACCCATACCCTAAAATCAACAGGAAGTCGGCCATTTTGAATTTTACGTCAAATTTTGGATGATTTACACACTTCGTACTTTAACGAACTCCTCCTAGGGATTTAGTCCGACCGACTTCAAATTTCTGCTGTGCCTTCTAAAGGCATTGAAGATGAAAAGTTGTGCTATTTGCGAGTTTTTGTCAATGGGCGTGTCCGTGTTGTGGCGTCAAAGATCAAGTCTTCGCCATGACACAGGAAGTTGTTGTAACTTCAGTGTACATGCTCACATCTGAAACAAACTTTACGTGCTTGATAACTCTCCCACCCCGCAGACATCTACACGCCAATACCGATTTATATTCTTAGCGGCAAGTGCTATGTATCTCCACATAGAGGACACAGGAAGTGACATATAACACCTTCATGCGGCGTCATAACCGCGTAACAAATTCACAGCCGCATCGGCAGAGTTCGAGAATATGCAACTCGGCCGGCTCACACGCGGACGCGCTACAAGTGCGAGGGCCCGCCCAACGCTGCTTGCAGCTTTAATGTTATTATTGTTATTATTATCATTAACACTACTATAAATACCGTTTTTCATTTAGTCTATAGCAACATCACCTTTACTGTCTGTACCTCTGTGTGGATATTGTGTAGGCTGCCTCCCTCCCCTCCTCTCTCTCTCTCCCTCTCTTCTCTCTCCTTACATCCCCTCTCCTTCTCTCTCTCTCTCTCTCTCTCCTCTCTCTCTCTCTCCCTCTCTCTCTCTCTCTCTCCTTACTCCTCTCCTTCTCTCTCGTCGTCTCTCTGTCTCTCTCTCCCTCTCTGTTCCTTTCTTGCCCCCTCTCTCTCTCTCTCTC